>NC_090648.1:203997251-204297251 GCF_040937935.1 Hyperolius riggenbachi
TTGTGTAGCACGGATACGGGTTTACATACATTTTTCACAATGAAGTCACAAAGCCGAGCGTGTTTCATCCTTACTGGGGCTGGGGGGAGTCTGGAAGTAAGGACAAAACACATTGGTATTAGCCAGTGTGTAATGCAAGCCATCTCAGAGATACATACACAACCGGGATGGGAGAGAGACACCTGTGGGAAGAAATAGAGAGCAGGATGCTATGAACTATATTAGTGAGCTACCTGTGGGAAGAAATAGAGAGCGGGATGCTGTGAACTATATCCAACGACTGCCTGGATGAATGCCATAGTTACACTTGTTATGTGCACTGAAATTCCCTGGACGCATAAGTGCGGTCTTGAACACTGATGGGGGCTTTTTATCCCCAACATTTTATGCTATGTTTATTTTATGATCATCTTCAGAGTTTTAAAATGGAATTAAAGAATGAAGAAGTTTCAATTCTAAAAGCCCTGATGTGGTGTGGCATTCATTCTGAAGCACTTGATCTATCTGGTATCTAAGGTGGTTCAGATCTGGTGAGCTCCTGGGACTCAGTATTTTGTGAGTGAAGTATGGAGTAGGAGCACTGTGTAAATCACAGACACCTGGTGGAGTGCCTGTTTTCAAAGTTTTTGAAGCCGTATTACGCTATGTTAAGTTTGTTCTTTATAGTTCTATGATTTAGTGGAGACTGGAGAGCACAGCAGAATATTTCAACAAATGAGCAGAAGTAGCTGTACGGGGCCACAAGCTCTGACTCTGCATGTTTATTTTAGCACAAACGTGCTCTGAATACTAGAGTATACATACAATATACAGTACTTTACATGATTTTGAACAGCTGGCTTCTTTGTAAACGGACGCAGCGGGACCTCCTCCTGCAATTTACCTTGCTTTCTGAAAATGGAGTCTGCCAGCTAGTTGTGAAATCACTGACAAGTACTGGCATTCCGAGCTTATTACACTTGTCAGGGAAGAGCTTTGTGTGGGTGAACATGCTTGTAAAGACAGAACGTTGCCTCACCTTTAGGATTGGTGGTGGGATAAGTCTGATCTCAAACAAACTAAAGCATGCTGTGAGCCTCTGTGTAACTTGATTCATGCTTCAAAACAGAAGGATGACTTGTAGCACAGAAAGTTTCAGTATGATGGTAGTTTGAGTGCAAATTTCAGGAGAGCAAAGTTGTCCCAAAGTAAATTTATATGATTATCCCATTGCCACCAAAGTATCCCAGATGCAATTTCTATGTCTAACCTGACTTTACATCCTAGCCTACACCCAACCTTAACCACCCCATCTCCCTTGCCTAACACTAACCTTAATCCCTTCTTTGCCACTATTTTCCCATATGACTAATCTTACTTGCTGCAACTGACCATCCCCCCTTTGTCCGTATGGCTTACCCTACTTATCACTCTCCCTTACATGCACAAACATAACCTTAACTGCTTGCCTTCCAAGTGCCTAGTATTAACCCTTGACCCCTTTTGCATAACGCCGCTAGGCGGTAAGGTGGCAGCGCCAGAACCGCAGCGGTGCACTCGCGCATCCCCGCTTTTGTGGTGGAGCCGAGCTCAGTCTGCCAACGGCTATTGCCGCTAGCAGTCTGTACAGCACTGCCATCTAATGCAGCGCTGTACTGGGGACAGCCCTGTCCACTCGGCTGTCCCCTGGAGAGGAAAGACAAAGGATCGCTCTCATAGGCTTATGCCTATGAGAGATAGTCTTGCTGATTGGATCTTGGGGGGGGGGGGGGGGAGGAAAAAAATAGTCAATTTTATAAAAAAAAAACCAAAAAAAAAACAAATACATTAATAAAAATATAATAATGCCTGCAGCAGCGATCAGAGCCCAGGAAGGGGGGGGGGGGGGGGGGGGGGGATCCATTTGTGTGCTACCTCGTATGGCTCTGCAGCGCGCTGTTAAAGCTGCAGAGAGCTGAATTGTAAGAAATAGATGGGTCACTGGGGGAGAGCCTGTGGTCCTTAAGTGGTTAATGATTACTTGTTCATAAACTGCACCCTTAACATGGTGTCTAACCTAACCCAACAGTATGTTTGAAAACCTTTACTGTAGCATAAAAATCTAGCTTATACCTACCATTTTCTTCAAGCTTCCTAACCAGTAAAATATTTTCCTAGATCCATTTAACCAGGCATTCACAAACTTGTCCAAAAGGACATACCCGCCAGAGCGTAATTTGTGGATCTTCTCTCGAGGGAACAGGTAGGTTATCACTGATTAGGTGGTTTAACCACTGATCAAACTGATTAGCAGAATTTTCTTATTATAGATTTGAGATCACATGGCCACTATTTTAATTCTTTTTTCATGGTAAAAAGGATTGGCACCTGATGGAAAAAGATAGTTCAACGTACACTCCCAATGGTCAGAAGGCCTTGTTGTTATTAGCTGTTATTGGCTTTAGCACATGGCTGGACCATTAGACTAGGGCTGTGTGAAAAACAGGATTGAAAAATGTTAGCACTCTATGGGCTTGATTCACAAAAGGGTGCTAACTTAGTTAGCATGCCTAAAAGCCCCTTAGCACTCCTAAAGCCCTTTAGGACAAGCAAAGTTCAGCGATGCGCGTGAAATGTCGCATCGGGAGCAACTAAAACGTTGTACCAGGTGCCATTAAAACGTTGCACCGGGTGTGCCCGAAACGGTACGCGGTGCGACGTTTTGGCGCACCTGGTGCGACGGTTTAAGGGCACCCGGTGCAACATTTTAGTCGCTCCCGGTGCTGAACTTTGTGCGCAATCAATAAAAGCTTTGGGTGTGCTAACTGCTTAGCACCCTAGTTAGCACGCCCAAAGCTTTTAGGCGTGCTAACTGAGTTAGCACCCTTTTGTGAATCGAGCCCTATAAGTGCATAATTATACAAAACGCTGGGGGGTAGCTGTCCATTCATTCCTTACCCAAATGACCAGTGGTTTCTATAAGAGGTAAAAAGCTTAGAAAAGAGTTACATTCTGATCTCTAGACCATAGACTGTAAATTTATGTTTTATGAGTACAGCTTGTTTTTCTCTAAGCTATATACTCTTGAGATCTCCATTTGTGTTTTAACATAATTTAATGTTCACATTTGCCACATATTAACACAGTTGTTTGAGGTTAAGGAAGTACAGACAGGATATTCATACCAAATGTGTAGAACTGCAAATCTAGACCCGGTTAACCACTTCTGAAATTCACATGGCTCCAGACGAACTTTGGTTACTGCACTCAAATGATAACCTATGATGTCTTCACAGCCATAAGTTGGACTCCTGGCCCAAGAACCAGTATTTTATTTTAGCAGAACATATTATTTTGTTATTTCGGTGACCACCTAGGTAATGTGTTTAAAATAGGCATTATATAACATTACGCAATATTTGGACTTAGGCCCATACACCTGTATTGTGATTTTGTAATGGGTGGACTGTGTTTTCAAAATGTCCTTAAAGCAGATATAAAGTTAAAGTAAGTCTATTAGCCACAGTGGTTGCAATGTTACAAA
This sequence comes from Hyperolius riggenbachi, assembly GCF_040937935.1. Taxonomy (NCBI): domain Eukaryota; kingdom Metazoa; phylum Chordata; class Amphibia; order Anura; family Hyperoliidae; genus Hyperolius; species Hyperolius riggenbachi. Next base: position 204,000,754 of record NC_090648.1, read on the forward strand.
AAAAAATCCTTATTGCAGAGTTTACATAAATGTGACATTAACTGCATATTAAAGTATTAGACATGCTTATCAGTTTGTTTTTTACTCTTACTTCTTCCTCATAGCTGGTTTCTGCTCCATGTTTTCCTGCATGGTAGCTGCCATTTTGCTGGTGATGTCCGCACATTGGACAGGGCCAAAAAAAAAAATTCACAGCTTTTTCAGGTAGTCCTGCTGTGCAGTCGCCTCAGCTCATCAGCTAAAACTGTTACCTGGCTGTTTCTTGGCAGATAGAATCCGTCTTACCAGTTGTTTGTTTCTACACAGGAAGTTTAAGTCCCCTGACGTCACTGGCCTCCCCTTCTCCAATTCCCTGAGCTGGATAACATTCAGCCAGCTAACCGTAGTAGTTTTTGCTGTTGAATGCTTGCTGCTCTTTCTTTCTTTCTTTCTTTCTTTCTTTCTTTCTTTCTTTCTTTCTTTCTTTCTTTCTTTCTTCTTTCTTTCTTTCTTTCTTTCTTTCTTTCTTTCTTTCTTTCTTTCCTTCTCTTTACCCTGGTTGCCCTGCTGATGATCTCCCTTAAAAGTTGTTCATACACTATACATTTTTTTGCCCCATCAGAGAGTGTAATTGGGCAAAAATTGTGTTTTCCATCACTGCAATCAGCACAGCAGACTTCATCACCCAATTAGCAATGGTCATTCATAGTGATGTGAAGGTGATGTCAATTGTTATGTCGATCGCGATGCAATCTGAGGTGTGTTTGTATAGTGTACTAGCTAATTAGCCCACCCTTTTAAAAACAGGCGCTAGGGCTGGGAAGCGACCTCTTCCCAAGGGCGCCCACCTGCTCTCCCCGCCGTGCGCACGGCCGCACTCCCCGCCACATGGACGAATGGCCCCCTGCCCTCATCTTCTTGTTTTTAATGTGTGTGTGCCGCGCATGTGTGCTGGCAAAAAGCACGGACACAGGAACAGGGGACGCAAGGACAATGGGGTTTTATTAGGTAGGATGGCCAGCTTAATGCTTTTAGCCTTATATACTAAACAAGCATGCAGATCAGATGTTCAGACTAAAGTTTGACTGGATTTGCGGCATGCTTGTTTCAGATGTGGTTCCGACACTACTGATGCATGAAAGATCAGCAGGACACCAGGCGAGGTATTGTTTAAGGCCCCTTTCATACATACTAGGTTTTTGTGCGTCCCTGTTCTCCCCCCCCCCCGCCACAGCACATTGCAGTGGCCATTAGTTCCTATCAAACTGGCCACCGTACCCCCTGTGCAGTGCAACGGAAGCACTTAGATCGACACAGAAGCGATGCAGACTCTGCAGTATGCACGATTGCATTAGAGTCAATGGGCCAGATTTATCAAAGCATTACTGACAGTTTTTTCTTCTAAAACTGTTCTAACCAGCAGAGGAACTGTTCTGCATAATAAGAAACTTCTCAAATCCTACGTAATAGTGGCAGTTTAGTGTGGATTTCTAGAGCTGCACTACAGCTAAGAAAATTGCAAATCCATCCCTAAACTGCTGCAGATTAAGAAGTGCTTCATAGCAGTTCTCCAGATAGTGCAGGCTAGATGTGATCTGTGAAGAGCTCCTCCCCCCTCACTCAGTGCTTGCTGACAGCAGATGTGTTGGTTACCTCAGAAACAGCCATTCCCCTCACACACTGCACTGCCTGAGAGACCTTCCTAACTCCTCCTATTCCTAACAGGTTAAGAAGGAATCTGCACTATTTAGTGATTTCTTAGGATGTCTGAGACAATTCTGCACGGATTTCTAAAAACCTACTAATATTTTGTGCCAGATAAATGCCCCCCAGAGACACCACAACAGTAGCAATGCAGCACACATGCGCTGATTGTCAAAAATCCAGTGACATACTTCCTGTCCAGCAGGGAGCACATCACTGAACGGGGTAGAGCTAGGGATATTACTCTGTAGGCACAGTATGCCACAGGGTGTATTACGTACCAAATGGTGCGGTGTGACTGTCCTGCGGCGGGCTCTCGTGTCACAGGAAAATCACGCCGCACATGTGTGAAACTTGCCTAAAAGGAAATAAATATGGGAGCCTCCATTTCTCTCTCACTTCAAGTGTCCTTTAAGTGAAGTCTGTCTGTTTCATAATAATGGTAATATAGGGCCCCTATATATCTGTGGAATGCTGCAGAGCCTTGCACACCATTTGTATCAGGGCCACTTGTGTTCAGCAATGACTAGTTAAAACATCAGATTCATTCCTCAAACACGTTTCTAGTTTGCAATAAGCAAAGATCAGTTTAAACATTTGTATTTTTTAATTTGATGTGTAATCCTAGAGGTATTTATACAATCAGTAAAAAAAATGAAGGACTCTATTGACAGACCATTGACTCACGCAAAGCACAATTTAAAGCTCTTTTTTTCTGTTGTTATTCTTGATTGAACCGTTTCAGTGTGAGAGAGAAGGCGCCCCACCCTTGTCTGCATAACCCTCCCCCACACACTGCAGTCATTCTCACAGTTCCATCTGTCTGTTAGCCCTTTCCCCTACAGAAAAGCAATACGTTTGTATAGAATAGGAGGCAGAGCCATTGCAGACGTTGTTTAAAACATTTTGTTGATATTATACATTCACCATTCTGTGGGACTGCTAGCTCAGCAGGTTTTTTTTTTTTTTTTCTTTTTCTTTTTTTCTTGTCCTCCCTTCTCAAAGAGAAAATAGCTGAGCTATATGTGACTTTCAAGCAGTACAGTATGTGTGGAAAAGTGTTACATATATTTATATATTTTACATAGTTACATAGTTACTTGGGTTGAAAAAAGACATATGTCCATCGAGTTCAACCAGAGAACAAAGTACAACACCAGCCTGCTCCATCACATATCCATGTTGATCCAGAGGAAGGCAAACAACCCTTACAAGGCATGGTCTAATTAGCCCCAAAAGGGAAAAAATTCCTTCCCGACTCCAGATGGCAATCAGATAAAATCCCTGGATCAACATCATTGGGCATTCCTAGTAATTGATAGTTACATAGTTACTTGGGTTGAAAAAAGACATACGTCCATCAACGTATGTCGATGGATGTATGTCTTTATATATTTTTTTGGCTTTGTGGATTTTTCGAGCTCTTTTTTGTTTTCTAGATTTGCACTCAGTGTTTGCACTCTGTGGTTGCACCGGGGTATGATCAGTACCATAGATGGCTTTAGAATTTCTGTTGTAAGCGCATGTGCTGTACATAGTACTTGAAGATTATATACGGTAGTTGTATAATTGATAGGATTTTTCTGCAGTGGCTGCTGGGGGTGATTGGGGGTTGGATATGACATGGGTAGGATGCAAAACTTTGCACACATCACTTGATTTGCTTCCTGACAATTTTGGGAGGTGAATTTGAGTGGAGCCCAGAAATTTTAGGGAAGTTTAGATCGTTTTTTTTAAGGCTTTGTCCACACATAAATCTGTACAATTCCGGTCTAGTCCAGTGCTGTCCACTTCTGTCAGTTTTGCATCAATTGTATATCAGGTTTACCTGACTGTACCAGAAAAGTACACCTTTTATGTGTGAACACATGCACCGGAACACATACAAAACTGATACAAAACTAACAGGACTGGACCACAAATGTACACCTTTTATGTGTGAACAAACCAATAGAAACACATACAAAACTGATATAAGACTGGACCGGACAAGACAAGAAGAGGACAAGACTGGACCGGAAATGTACGCATTTATTTACAGATTTTTATGTGTTTCCATAGAAAAACATACAAAACTGATGCCAACTGTCAAAAACTGACAGGACAGGATTGAACAAGAGGTGTGAACCCAGCCTAACAATATAGGAAAAGTGACATTCTTACTTTAATTAGAAGTCACTTTTTACTGGTCTTGTCAAAGTAAACAGATATTGAATTAGTTGATGTGTGTGTACTATGCTGTACAAGTAACCCATATTACTCTTTCCAATAAAAAACTAGGTTGAGCAAGGAGTAAATCTGTAGTAATGTTATAGAGGTGCTCCGAGCTCCACGGGACTGCAGTTAAGGCACATTACTGGGTGTTATTCACAAAACGAATTGTCTTTTGTTGTACAAATATAGCCATTTTTTTTCTGAATACCAGTTTTGACATCCATCTTTAGATAAGCAATCCCTTACCCTTTATTTTAAACTGTTTTTAATCATTTTGGGTGCCTCCAACACCTTTGTCTGTTGAAGGGATGGGACCCTTCAGTCTCCAGTTATTTGAGAGAGCGACCTACGAGTCTCTGCTTACCCGATTCTAGAACGGGTGCTTTCCCTACGCACACTGGAGGTGGTTGCTTTTTGGTTTTACCTTGTTTTTATGACTTTTCATTCCGATATTCAAATAACCCACTTACACTATGTTGGGCTTCTGTTTTCCCTGTGTTTACCCCTTTTTTGTTTCAGGGCCCACTTGATTCATCCTCCCTCCCCCCCCCCCAAACAACCCCACACAAATTTGGGTTACAGAACACTAATGTTCGTACACTTCAAATGGCTGACTTATCCAGTCACTCCACTGCTTCTTCTAGTGCTAGTAAAATGCTTGGACATGAACAGATGCGTAAAGGAGTTGGGATTTAATATGCAAGTATGAGATAGAATACATGAAAATTCTACCTACAGCAAAGCAGGAAAAAGGGAGCAAGAGCCCTTTTGAAAAAAATGGTGTCACCATAGGTGTCCAGAATAGAATAAGCATTTTGCATCAGGCCAGGGAAATTTGGGTGCACTGTGGTGGCTGCTATTGGAGGCCAAAATTTACCTCTTTTTTGTTTTTTTAGAATGTTGTTTGAGGTCTATGGCTAACTGTATTAGAGGCAGGACAGCCAGGTAGTATGCATTGTTCAAAAGGAAATGAATATGGCAGCTTCCATATATGCTCCCTCTTTAATTGTCCTGTAAGCAGGGCCGGTTCCCCCATAAGGCGGGGTAAAACTACTTCCTCAGGCAGCAAGCTTGGGGGCGGCACCTGTGGGTGTGGGGGGCCGCCGAGCTGGAGGGGGTAGCGGGCAGGAAGGGGGTATTGGGCACAGCGGCGGGGAGGGGGGGTCCCCCTCTAGCTTCTAAAGTGCGGCAGCAGCAGCGTATTAATAAGAGGCAGCCGGCGGGGATGACTCAACTCTTCCACGTTCCAGTGTGCGTTCCACTGTCGTCACTTCCTGCAAATGCCGCCCACTGTATTGTAAGTGTATGGCATTGCAGGAAGTGACGACAGTGGAACGCACACTGGAACGCGGAAGAGGTGAGTCATCCCGCCGGCTGCCTCTTATTAATATGCTGCTGCTGAACTTTAAAAGCTAGAGGGGAAGCGCAGATCGGGGGACCCAGGTGAGGGAGGGAGGGGTCCAACCCCTTCCTGCCCGCTACTCCCTCCAGCTTGACGGCCCTCTCACCCACGGCTGGGGTGGGGGGGGGGGGCGTCATTTTTTTCCATGTTTGCCTCAGGAGGCAAAAAGTTTAGAACCGGCCCTGCCTATAAGGTTTCCAAAGTTTACAATAAACTATGTACAGTTAGGCAGTCAAGGTATTTTCTGAAGCAACGTTTGTTGGGTTGATGTTGGCAAAGATGTTTGCCTTACCTTCCAGGAAAAAGTTTTTTGCACAAGCAGAGAAATTGGAGGAAAATAGAACAATGATCATTTTCATGAATGTAAGGACTTCGGTCTAAAAGCTATATTGTTGCAATTCTATAACTTGCCTTATAATAGTGCCATTTTAAGAGATATCAGTTGACCTTTTACAAGGACAATCATAATAACACCATCATGAAAATGAATTGCTACTATGTTGGTCATATGGTTCTTGGAGTAGTATATTTTAGGCATAATAAGTTAACAGGTTTGTCGAAGCAGCTAAAAATCATCCTATTGATCTCTTTTTGCTTCCTGTGCTGCTTAAGGTATGAAACCAGCTAATGTGGTTTCCAACCTTTTTAAGGCCTCTTGCACACTGCAAGCAATTCCGATTCAGATTCCGCTTTTTAGTCTGTTTTTACTTCTGATTCAGATTCTGATTTGCAGTTTGCTCCCTGCACACTGCAAATCTGAATCGGATGTAAAAACTGATTAAAAAGCGGAATCTGAATCGGAATCGCGTGCAGTGTGCAAGAGGCCTTAAGCTACCATGAAATTTCCAGCATCAGCTCCAGCAAATAAAGGTCTAAAGCCTCATCTAGACGCGTAAATGAGGCTCCGATGTTACTTATCAATCGAGCCGCTGATGCGGCTCGATTGATAAGATCTGACAGGTCGGATCTTGCTACCGCCAATTCCCTGCTCGTTACCCGCGAGGGGACAATGGCAGGGAATCGAGCGGAAGATGCGCGGCGCGGGGACGAGCAGGTATCGAATCCGGCGAGCGGGGACGTGGAAGAGGCGATCCAGCGGCTAATTGAGTCGCCAGATCGGAGCCTCATCTACACGTGTAGATGAGGCTTAAAAAGGGTGATATCATCTCAGTGAAGCTGCCATTTGCTTATCCACCAGTGAAACACTCCTGGCACCGTTATATGACATCATGAAATCACCTGACTAATGAAATTTCCTGGAATGCAGAGTGAATGCTACATTGCATGACCTCATTATGGATTCTGGAACTGATTATAGAAACAGCTGAACTCTCTAATCATTAAATGCCCGCTTACGACTTTTTAATAAGTCAACATGCTAATGCTTTATTGCTGCCAGCAATAATTTGGTTATGTGCGAATCTCCTGTGTGCTTTCCTTTTTGTTAAAGCTGCCTTTGCCTTCTGTATTAATGCTTTATGATTACATATTATACTATGCAATATATTAGATATGCAAGTTAACCCTTCCTCAGACACCTGATGATTGCTGTATTTGGACTTGAAACCAGATGTCCTTAGGGCAGTTTTCTGCATGGGGAAAATACAAACCAGACTGGATTCTCCAGGATGATCAATATTGTTTTCCCCTTAGAAAACGCATTAAAAAATCTCTTGATTCTAACCCCCTCACACAGTCCAGCTTGACCTTCATGAGGATTGGTAGTGATCAGATCATGTACTGATGCCTTGCTACCTTGGACGCTCTTCAGTGTGTGTGTGTGTGTGTGTGTGTGTGTGTGTGTGTGTGTGTGTGTGTGTGTGTGTGTGTCAGGGGAGGGTAGTGGGTACTAAAAAGCATTTTTGTGTGGGTCAAGTGGATCGTCTTAATAGGAATAACTGGCTATAAAAATGGCTACTGTGTAAACATAGTGAATAAGTGAACTCTACCAAAGAATTAGCATCTTAAAACTGTCTGTAGTCATGGCACTCTAACAACAAGCAAGCACACAACAATAGGTATAGCAGACCATGCACGTCCTATGAAACCCTGATTAACACTGGGCCTGATTTAGAAAGTCAAAGTACTGCAAGCAGAGAATGTGATCGCTAGGCAGGATGCAATCACAGCCTGGCCATCCCACAATGCACCTGCTATGTGCAGCTGTGATCAACAAACTTTGATTAATGGACATGCATGCACATTTCCTTATTCATTAATTTACTGTGTAGTGTATCTTTGGCAGCTGTATGCAGTACTTACAGTGCTGTGACCATGCAGTACAATGCCTGATGCACCCATGGCAAGTTAGCTGGATCAAATGAGCTATCCACTGTCCTTCAGTTCTCTCATATGACCTGTCAGCTAAGACACATACAGCAATAAAGCACTCACAGTTCTTCTTAATCTTTTCAATACAATAGACACATACTGAAGGAACATGTAAAATAAACAATGGTGTGTGCTTTGTTGATCACTGATATGTATGGGGTATGAGTTAACATACTGTACATATCTCAGCAATTACATAATTTTTAAAGTGAAAGGTAAAACAGCTACTATAGGAAGAAAACCTCATTTTCTTGGCAGTGCATGAGCATGTTAATACTTCATGAATGTTGCTTTGTATCAGTTACAATTGTATACAGGGTTGGACATAATATGGAATTTAGTAGATAGCCAATGCAATCCACGAGACTGTGTGATTTGTTTAAAGTGGATCCGATATTAACTTTTACTCATTGCATAATTGTGTTCCTTTCCTATTGTTTATAGGGCATTCCTCAAGCCAAATACTTTTTTGTTTTTGTTTTAATACTCTAATTCCCTATAAACTAAACAAGCCTTGTCCACAGTTTTTCAGAGAGCCTTGGCATTTTCAGACAGTAGCAAGGGCTCATGGGAGCTCAGTCTGGGCAGGAGGAGGTATTACTAGCCAGAGATTTTAGAGGCAGAGGGGAGGTGGAGGGGGGGATTAGGTTTTTTCCGGACCAGCTTATTTCGGCGCACGGCTCTGAGAGCTGAGCGCCAAAACTGGGCTTCCCATAGCAGCAATGTTATGCTGCACATGGCGCGTAGAGGTCATTCGGGGCTCTGGCGGCTGCCAGACCCTGAATTACATCTCCCTCCGAGTTGCGACAACTCAGAGGGGGAATAGTATTTAACGCCGCCTCGGTATTTTGCGGCAGCGGTGAAAGCCGTCATTCGGCTCTCACTGAGCGGTGCCGAAATGACATGCACCCAGTTTTTTCACAGGCTGAGTGCTGAAGATGCAGATAAGCTTGCCTATGTGTAATGTTTACAAACAACATGGCTGCTGTCATTGTATCACAGGAAGAAATAAACATATTCTATTGAAGCTGTTTGCAGCTAGATTTGCTGTGTAAACTATCTAAACTTTAGAGAAGATATATAGACAAGTTACTTGTTATAGTTAGTTTTCCATCTCGGATCCGCTTTAAGTAGTCAGTTCCATTGTCAACAGTTAGAAAAATCAAGAGTTCTGTACCAGCTGTCATTTTTCAGGAGCTTTGGCTGCGTGTCTTCTGGGATTTATCCAGGTCTGCCTGGGAAATGTATTTTATAAGAAGTGGATGCAGGTGGTCTTCAGCATCTGCAACTTTTAAGTACCAAGCCTCCTTACTGAATTCGGTGGAAACTTTAACCATTGATGTTTTATTGCTTAAAATGTATTTACAATAACACCAGCTTATTGATTCATATCAAAGTTTATGTGGGTTGAATGTTTTGTAAAAAAAAATATGTGGCTGAGAAGCAGCTACCTTGTTACAATGCAGTAGATACTGGCATGTTGTTTCATTTTTCAAGGTTTACAGTTGGTTGGCGAGGTTAGGAAATAAAAACAATTTTGACAGAAAACTGAAACCACATCCTCTAGTAGAGACGTCCATGTCTGTTACTATAGGAAGTGGCACAGGTATTCAGAACATCTGTGCATGCCTTCTGTGCCACAAACTCTGCTTTCCTGGCATTTCACGCTTGTTTACATGTATGAGTGCTGAGAGCCGGATAGGTGTTACCCAAAACTGCACTAAATGTTTGCTTAGGTGTTATACTTAGAGGCTTAATCAACGTCATAAAAAACATTGAGGGCAAAATGTACAGTCAGCAAATAAGACTGTGTGCTTAAGGTGGATTCACTTTTACCAAGGTAGATAAAATATAAAATACATAGTTGAGATGACTAAATTATTTTGTTTTAATTGATCATATTTTTGGGCTGAGCTATGTAATGTAATTAAATGCATAGCATGCTATGAGTATATGCATTATATGTTCACTTAAAGCGGGAATAAATACTCAAAATTAAAATCATATTAAAATGAGTGAGTTTTAAGTTATGATCTGCAGCTCCCTCTGTCTGTGGCATCAATCAGACAAACTTTCTGAGTGTTAGCAGAGATAATGATACTTTGTTTACAGTGTAAAATGGAAGTGATAACAATGGTAGTATAGGATAATGTTACACCTCCCCCCCCCCCCCCCCCCCAAAAAAAAATGAAATCATTCAATTTTGACCCAAATTTAGTGCGACGTTACTTTTTTTTTTTTCTTATACTTATTTTTGCTTGCTACGTGCTGAAAGGGTATTACATAAATACTATGAAGAAAGAGATGTGTTAATTCGAGAGAGAAGTTTTATTTATCCTTTGTCCTTTGTATATTTGTGAGACTATCTGTTACACTGTTTAAACTGTGAACATAAAAACAAGTTATGCTTCCACTAACAGTGCTCTGTATGTGTTTTCCTGTTCAGGTGAAAGGCCCTTTGAATGCAGCTGGGAAGAGTGCAACAAGAAGTTTGCTAGATCGGACGAGCTTGCCAGACACTACCGCACTCATACTGGAGAGAAGAAGTTCTGCTGCCCTATCTGTGAAAAGCGTTTCATGCGCAGTGATCACCTGACCAAGCATGCTCGCCGCCATGCCAATTTCCAGCCCAGCATGCTTAAAGGGAGAGGGGGTGCCAGTTCTAGAAACGGATCTGTCAGCGACTACAGCCGCTCTGATGCATCGAGCCCAGCTATCAGCCCAGCAAGCTCCCCTTAAGTCTACTTGCACTGGACATTAGCACTTTTCCTCTGCTAATGTGGAATACTTTGGGAAATGAACTTTTTTCTTACCTGCATTTAACTTTCTTATTTTATTTTATGTTTTTGTTTTATAAGTGGTTTGAAGATAGCTTATGTTAAACTAACAGAAACCAGTTACCGAAATAAGGAAAACGTCCTTTCTACTTTCTTGGCTGCCTTTCTCTTGGATTTCCAGAATTCTCTTAACAAATCTATTTTGGATCTCCAAAATTGTACAGGTGATTCTGTTCTGGATCTTCAGAATTCTTCAGATTCAGTACTTCCGTTTTTCTACCTCCAGATTTCAAGAAATCTCCAGTTTTGTATACACACATATATACATATCTCTATAAACCCATCATCCCCAACACTTAGTGTCACAGAACTATACAGGTCAGTCTGTCCTGGATCAGAACTTCGTATCAGTCATCTTTTTTGTATTCTGAAAATCTCCCAAGACCGTCTCTTGCAAACACATTCCTCAATTGCTACACCTCATGTTTGTCCCTAATTCATCAAAAGCTAAAATATACTTCCAAAAGGACATCTAGCAAATAAACTACCTTATTCACCTCAGGACACAACAGAGAAGTTGCACAACAAAAGCATTTTTCTAAAGCTTACAGTTCAACAATGTTGAATCTCACCTCTTCTTCAATAGTACCCACTCTCAGGGATTGGTTTATAGGTTATAAGAGTACAATGAAGTCACATCCTTACTGCAGCCTTATTCTTTGTGAGGTTCCGCTTTTTATTCTTCTCTTTCTTTCTTTTTTCCTTGCTTTTTCTTTGCACTCAAAATTGTGTTTTGTTAGGGCCTGATGGGAAGTGCCAGTACGGTTCCAGCAGATCTAGTGTCCTGGAACGTGGTGCCCGTTTAGTGCTCTGGTAATTTCTGGTTTTGTTGCTAATTGTTTTTTATGGTTTAAATGTATATATTATTCTTAGCCATGTCAATATGTATACACAGATAACACACATGCACATACACGCACACACATATACTTGTGTGAATGGTGTTGTTTAGCTTTGTGGCTATTATAAGTACCAGTATAACGTTAGTATTTACTTTGATTACACTTGTGCGTAATGCTCAAGGGCTGTACTGTAAACTCTACAATGAGCATCTTTTCATTTCAGCCTAGGATGGATTCTGTGCACTTTCTTTCTTTGTATCAGGTCATAAAATTAAAGAGCCTCTTACCGAGTCACTGTTGATAAGTGCCTGAGAAAGCAGCACTACCTGCAATCAAGCCACTATGGTTGCCAGTGGTTGGAACTTTAAGGTCATCGGTAAAGTTACGCCTCATTTCTGCAACCCCTTGCTGACACTACAGAAAAGTGTTTCTATGGTCTACATACTACTTTACTTTATTTTTTAAGTTCAATAGTGTCAGTAAAATGTTTAACAGTTATTTCAAAATGTCTTCCAGGAATTCTATCTTTATTTTGCCTGATTTACTCACCGTGTGAAGATATGCTTAACTCTAACATTCCACTCTGTAGATCTGCTTCTGTAGGGTTCTAAAAGTCATTTCCTATGCTTGATGTTTACGTGACCAAAGCAGTGTCAGCCCCATGACTTAAATTGGAGTTTGGCGAATATATTAACAACATCAGGAGCAAACAGGATAAGAGATGAGTGGAGAATTTAGGTTGATCTTCATACATAAGGGTATCTTCAGTCACTTATTAAAGTCCAACTAAACTCAAAGGCCCATATCCTATTAATGTTTCTTCTGCATTTTCTCCAAGGAGGTACTTTAACCACCCTGGCGTTCTGATTAAATCGCCAGGGTGGCTGCGGGAGGGTTTTTTTTACATAAAAAAAAAACTATTTCATGCAGCCAACTGAAAGTTGGCTGCATGAAAGCCCACTAGAGGGCGCTCCGGAGGCGTTCTTCCGATCGCCTCCGACGCCCAGAATAAACAAGGAAGGCCGCAATGAGCGGCCTTCCTTGTTTTGCTTACATCGTCGCCATAGCGACGAGCGGAGTGACGTCATGGACGTCAGCCGACGTCCTGACGTCTGCCGCCTCCGATCCAGCCCTTAGCGCTGGCCGGAACTGTTTGTTCCGGCTACGCTGGGCTCGGGCGGCTGGGGGGACCCTCTTTCGCCGCTGCACGCGGCGGATCGCCGCGCTGCAGCGGCGATCAGGCAGCACACGCGGCTGGCAAAGTGCCGGCTGCGTGTGCTGCTTTTTATTTCATTGAAATCGGCCCAGCAGGGCCTGAGCGGCAGCCTCTGGCGGTGTTGGACGAGCTGAGCTCGTCCAGACCGCTCAGCAGGTTAAAACCTTAACAATAAAAAAAACAACAACAACAAAACAACCAAAAACCTTACCAATAAAATAAAAAACAAAAATACGGAAAATACATTTCATATTATTCACCTACTTTTCAGTACTTTTTCAATTACTTAGTTCTGAAAAGTTAGTTTTAGATAAGATGAAAAAGTATCTCCTGGGAGAAAACTCAGAAGAACAAGTAAAATGGATTTTGGCCTAAAATGAACAAGGCAAATTCAGAACACAAGTGTATTGATTAGGGTAAACATTAAGTATTACCTGCTGAAATAAACTTTTCAAGTTCTAAAATTCGTTGTGTGGGTGTGTTTGCCTGCAGCTGTGCACATAAGCATACAGGATTAACACCTTTCCATCCTGTTCATTTCCTTTAATCAGAGCAGAGGTCTTCCAATAGTTCACCACATTCTTCCTTTGTACTACAGTGTCTTTTTCCTTCTAGACACATCATTTTTACAGTCCTCTTGGCGTCACATGGTGACACCTGACTAACTTGTCCAGCAATTGAATCTGAAAAGGACAGGAATTAAGTTTTTTACTGCAGTTCCAAGTACATTTGTCCTACCAAGCAGATATTTTGTCCCTCATGTTTTACATACTGTTTATATTCAAATATCATCCTGATTGCTTTTTGAATTTGCCTTATTCAATTTTGAGATTAGCTTGGACTTAACATAATTATCCTATCTTTGATTCACTAAAGTAATAAGTTTATCCCGCATTTCATTTTACAATTTGTTTAATAAAATAATAATCATTAAAAAAAATCTGTAAAAAATATTTTCAACTACTGGCAACCTTAAAACCACTGAGACTCATTATCATTCCAGCCCACTTTTTCAGTCTGTATTTTTGGATCAAAAAGGTTTTGTAGGAGCCTATACAAATCCATATGTTCTTTTTGTACTGGCATCATACCCGTCCCTTAATGTTTTATGAAATTCATATGACTTCATTTTCTTTATCACATAGTGCTGCTTACTCACCAATTTATTCAGATGTGTCTAGGAAGGTGGTACTTTTTACTATATGGTGCATCTGTATACTGATGCAGCCAGACTTGCTTGCCAGGGTAAGCAATGCATTCTGGGACAAGGCCTGCATCAGTATTTTGACATAGGTTCGAGTTCTTGAACAGGAGCCAAGAGTCTGACTACATCTGTATGAAATATTTTATGCATAAAACTATCAGCTTCACTACTATTAGGGTATTGCACTTTGGGCTTTTGAGTGTGTTTGTGTATTTCTATATAATATCTATAAATATATAAATCTATTCATATAAGAAACAGTAATACTGCAATACGGTTTTGTAGCAGGATCTATAAAGCCACAATATTCATTGTCTGGTTTTCAGTAATCTACAGCATTGTGCCACTCTGTAGTTTTTAACAGTCGTCCTTTGTTACAGTAGGTTTCAAAATTTGTAGAACGATTTTCAAAAAAACTTTAATGTGAGAAGTGCTCTTAAGGGTTTCTTGCTACTTTCTGTGCTGCAAATGTATCTTTTTATCTAGTGTTGCAGGGTATATAAAGCATACAGGATTATTCAATCTGTTTAATGGACAGTAATGGCATGCAAAATGCAGTAGCCTGTATCATCATTATTTAGTCATGGTTACTAAATATTTTTATTTTTTTTTACGGATTTGGATCTTGTTGATCAAATCTGTCTGAAATCTACTGCTTCGGTGAAGATCGCCTAATAGTTTTCAGGATATGATTGATCTAAAGTTCAATTGAAAGGGTCAGAAAACTTTACTAATTTTTTTTTTATATACTGATCATTGTACCTCCATTTAGCTCTACAAAGGGATATAGTGTAGCCAAAACCACTGATTTTGATCAGATCAGCATGCTATTCTTAAGAAAGATTTGCACTGCTGTTTGTGTGAGTCTTCAACTCAACAAATGATTGTTTAAAGGGAAGGTTCAGGGAGGGTGGAGAAAAAATAAAAATCAATTTCCACTTACCTGGGGCTTCCTCCAGCCCGTGGCAGGCAGGAGGTGCCCTCGCCACCGCTCCGCAGGCTCCCGGTGGTCTCCGGTGGCCGACCCGACCTGGCCAGGCCGGCTGCCAGGTCGGGCTCTTCTGCGCTCCACCTCCTGGCACTTCTGCGTCCCACGCAGCCTGCGGAGCGGCGGCGAGGGCACCTCCTGCCTGCCACGGGCTGGAGGAAGCCCCAGGTAAGTGGAAATTGATTTTTATTTTTTCTCCACCCTCCCTGAACCTTCCTTTTAAGCAATGGCTTGAAATTCACCCGTGTGGGCATTTTTTTTAGAGAGAAAGCACCAGATTGCAGATGTTAACGTTTCCAAACCACTTTGTTGAACATCTTGGCAACCACTTATGAACAGCCTGGGAAGGAGCCACAGCAGGCATTTAACAAATACTTCCCACAACCACTGTAGTAACCAACCTAAAAAATTCTGCCTTTTCTCGCAAAAGTCACTACTTTTTATCAGGGTTGTCCATTGTGGAAAGTAGCATTGAACTCCGCAATATAAGTGTGGCAAGTACGTGCCTGCAGCTAGATTTCTTAGGTTCAGTTGCTCAGTGTAATTTCTTAATGGCAGCAGAGAAATTGCCTCATTGGCCTGTGTAGAGACTGTGTAGAGCCCCAGAAAGTCTCCCTTCTCTACTTTTCTATGCGAAAGTATACTCTTGTGAGAACTTCTAATCTTATAGCTTTGAAAAGGGGACATACTGAAACTAATTAAAGTTAGTGGGTGGTCCCCAGGCAGCAGGAAGCCAACCAAACTCTATGCAAGATTTTGAAAGGGATTTCTTGGATGCCATGGAGAAATTACAGAGCACCATAAGTTTCTATTATCAGAAAAATTGCAGGCTATTTATGGGAATGTACTCTAACTTACTACACTAAGGGCCGGTTCACACGGACGCTTGGCGGCGTCTACCGTCAAGCGTTCGGGACCCATCGGCTAAACTCTCCCATTCAAGTGAATAGGAGCGTTTAGCATTGCGCGGTTACCGTCGATTACCGTCGATTGCATAAACGCGGCGTTCTGATCCCGATTTAACGCATCGTTTCGGCCGTCCCTAGAAGCCGCATGCAACGTCCAGGGACGGCTAGCCGGCGCGGCTTTATGTCCCCCTGCGGGGACGAGAAACGCTGATCGCGACGATCTCTGTACCGCCGCCACCGAACGGGACGTCACAGGACGACGCGACTTCCTGGCCGCCCCAACGCCGCCTGCCGTCCGTGTGAACCGGCCCTTAGCTTGCTGGATTAAATCTTACTTGAAACACCATTCCATGAATATGTATGCTTAGCTTGGTCTATCAAGCACATTACTGCTTGTGGAGAAGAGGGAACAGGCCAGGAGACATTATTGGCATTTGCCTGTATGTGGAGAAACAATGATGGTGAGCCTAGAGCATCCTAACTGATCTATAGGATATCTAGGGGTTCTATGGATCCTTTCTCAGCCCAGCCATAAACAAGATTAGGTAATGATCATCTGACATGTGTAGACAAAAATAAGTTATATTGCGTGAGGCAGTAGCTCAAACAAGAAGCATTAAATTACAACTAGTTTAGATTATGTCAGATTGGCTGAAATGTGTGATTTTAGCACAGTCACAATAGCCATTTATTAATCTATATCAATTCCTGGTCGAATCTGGGATAAAGTCTATAAGCACAATTTTATTCTAAAGGAGACCACAATTTGAGATACAAAATGCTAAAAATGTGTATATTTTATCCCACTATAAGCCAGGACTTACTGTTGCACTGCTCCACGACTCAAGCACTTGCGTTTTGCTCCATGGCAGTGCTAATGTAGGAGCTTAATGTTTTCACAAAAATGTTATCTCAAACGAATGAGGTCCAAAGTTTACCCCTGACTAGGACTGGAGGACCATAAGTCACCTCTTATAAGGAGGAGGTGCTCATAAGCCAGCTCAGTGTCCTGATACTTGAAGTTGCTGCTGTGAATGAATACATTAAATATTAAGCTGGGGTCATCAACGTTGATGTCACCATGCTTATCTTCTCTGTGGCTCAGTCCTTCAGCAGCCTAGGAAATGCATCTGTAAGAGATCTTTTAAACCCTTATACAAATACATAACCATAACTGACAATCTGATATTAAACCCACTCAAAAATGTAGAAGGAACCTGATGAAAGAACTGTTATACTCACCTCTCTTGGTACAGCAGTTCCAGGCTTATTTTTCCTGTAATGTCCTATTGGCAAGTCTAGCAGAAAAATCTTTAGCAAAGATTGTGGCATATCATCCTTCCCTTCCGGTCACCACAGGGCCAGGATGAGTGGGCAGTGGGCTTGATTGACAGGTGCACTATCACTCATCATGGCTAAATGTAGTGACCATGAGGAGAGTTTGCTGTATTGGCCAACTTTGTTGAGGATCAATCTTCTAAATCTATCATCGTGGAATTTTGAAAGATTGTTCAGCAATGGAGAGGGTAGTTATAAAGTGTTCCTTCCACAGGGCCTTTCTTAATTTTTGGGAGCCTAGTTGTAGCTTGAATTATTTAGAAAGTGCAGCAGCTTTGTTTAATCAGCAGACATGGGAGCCAGCAGAGTGATTATCTCTTCTCTAACCAGCTTTCAGGGTGCATCTGTGAAGACCTGTAAAGGACTTGTTGTTTTGCAACAACGAAGTCATAGTACAAAATTAAACAAGTACATACATTGAAGTGTTAAAGGAAAAAAATATTTTGTAATGCTATATAGGCTACGTGTCCCTTTTAACAAGTGAATTACCATGTGTCCATTACCCAATTCTTCTCCAAAACACACAAAGGCAGAATTGTTTTGCAAAAAGCCCCAGCGATTTCTCTTCCAAGCTGGGCATCCAGTATGTAGATACAGTAAGGGCTGGTTCACATGAGCTTCTGCAGGACAGCTGACAGCGATTTGTTTAGCCGATGCTAAATGATTTTCTGCTACTGAGCAGAAAGCATTCGACATCGGTTCCCGGGTTGATCACTTTCAAATTACGCTTTAGTCGGCTGCCAGAAATGCCGCATTCACCACCCGTCTGAACCAGCCCTAAATAGATTTTTTATGCACTATTTTTAATTTGAGTTCTCTTTTAAAGTGACACTGAATCAGAAAAAACTCTTATGATATAATGAATTGTATGCGTACTACGGATGATGACTAGAACATAAGTAGCAAAGAATAGAGTCTGATATTTTTATTTTCAGTTGCAGTATGTAGCTTTTTCTTTAAAAACGTTGCATCGTTCTTTCACAGTTGCACACTCTGTCTTTTAAGCTATAAATCAAAGCAGAAATAATGACCCTTTGAACTTTCCTGCAGTAGAATCTTATCTTAAGCTGTCTCTCACACTTTCTTGGCTGTTTAATTGCTTCAGAAAATGACTGTATTTGACCCAGTGGGTCGAATAGCTCAGGGAAGCTCTTTCATAGATAACAACTGACATTTTTATAACTCTTCTTGTACTGGAAAACAATATCAGACTTTTTTCTTTGCTACTACTAACGTTCTATTTCTTAGCAGTACTACACATACAATTCATTATCTCAGAAGTTGTGCTTTAAAGTGTACCAGAGAGCTCAATATCTAAAGAATCAATACTTACTCAGGGCTTCCACGAGCCTCATAACCACGTGCGAGTCCCACCCCATCCTCCTGCAGTCTGCCGTTCAGCCCCGGTAACCGCTTGGTCAGGTCCAGTCTAGGTCTACTGTGCATGTGGGGACCTCCCGCACATGCGCAGTAGATCCAGACTGAGCCGGGTTAGTATTGCTTCTTTAGATATTGGGATCATTAAGTAAAATACTGCTGAACCTAGATTCCTTTTAGTAAGGCTCCTTTATTGTCTTCTTGAGCTGAGCTGCTTCCTAACTGTTTTCATTGCAACCCCCTTGCTATATTTTCAGTGGCATTATCTGAAAGAGGGCATTGTTGCCACAGCCATGGAAATCGTTTGCAGCATATATTATGACACCCCATACCTACCCAGTTAAATGTCAAAACCACTGACCAGCACTAACCAACTTACATATAGCCTTATTTGTGATTATTATTCCATGCCTGTGGGCATATTTGAGTGATTCTGCTCAAGCATCTTAGTCACTTACATCACTACAGAAGTGTAGCTGGCCAGTGTGGTCAGTATACACCCCTCATGCACAGTCTGGATATACCTCATATTATCTAGAACATGAGAATAAAAAAATGTTTTAAACAAAGGATGCCTTTTAGTCCACTTGGCCTAAAACTGAACTCCAGGCAATCAGCTAAATAAGTCTTATCTGCCAAAAAACGTACAGTCCTTTGCTGCCAGTTCTCTGAATCAGTTGCCTCAGCCCAGCCAGTCGGCACAACCAGCAAACTGGCGTTCCATTTTTTTCCTCTCACACAGATGCAGACAGGCCAGGACACGCTAACTGGACTAAAAACAGAGACAGCACTCTGATAGGCCATCACTGTGATATTCCCTTCCGTAAACAAGCTTGTATTCTGAGACTGGAATCAAATGCTGTCCCATCCCTTTTCACTCTGAATCCTGCTATGCAGGAAATTACGGGAAACCGCACCATGTACTTATACTAAGTACATATAAAATACATTTTATAATGGATACATAACTGGATTCCACGATGCATTTTATTTTTGCCTGTAGTTCAGATTTAAAAGAGCCCAAAAATCAACAGGTACTTCCTTGTTTATGCGAAGCATTACATTACTGTCTGTGCACTTTCAGAGTAAGAAACAGACACAAACATAACAGGAAGCAGCACTTCATGAATTGCATGAGCAAGAGTTATTCCCGTTAACACGTTTGTAGCAGAGGGCCCAATTTGTAAAGCTACCAAAGTAAAACTGCCGCATTTTGCTGTGATATCACAGCAATTATTGAAATGTTTTTCAAGAAGTTTATAAAACCCTAGTATAGGAAAATGTATCTATGCCATGATGCACCTTTGTTATCACAGCAGAGATGGTCAATGAAATGTATGCAGATTTTATGCAAATCGTAAACAGCATCAAAATGGACCAATCAGATTCACTTCCTGCTGAAACTGATTGGTCCTGTCTCAAGGTGCATAGATACATGATATTTACGTGCAAGTTTGAATTATTTGCATCTCACTAACCATCTCAGTAACTCAGAGTTTGAGCAGAAAGTGACATTGAAGCATTAGACAGCCTTTAGGGCCTTTCCCCCATTATCAATCACAATTGCAGAGTGGATATTGCTAATGTTTCCCCTCTGCTCTTGCTTTGTGTTTTTTGGTCTGATTTTGGTGCAACTGAAGCCACCAATTTACTTGCACTGAATGGCAATCACACCAAAAATGCTGCAGGCAGTGCATTGCGATTCAGCTAGAATCACATTGTACTGCAATGCAAGGAGGGAAAAGGGAACCTTGGGTCAAAACCAAATACTTGCCTAAGAAGGGGGAAACCTCCTCACTCCATCCTCCAGACCTCCGGCACTGCATGAGACCCTTCAGCACATCAGGACAGTGATCCTCTTCATTCACTAGCTTGGCCGCACTCCTCTTCATCCACGAGCATGGCCACCAGAGCCGCCCGTGCAGGTGCAGTATGGCCACGCTTGTGCTTGAAGAGGAACGTTGTTGGGAGCTTGAACTCCAACAAGCTTGTTGGATTCCTTTGGGGTGGTCTGCACTCAGCAATAGTGGACCTGAGGATGGCTTGGGAAGCCTCTACAGGATTCAGAGGCTTCCCTCTTCTTGGGTAAGTATCCAGCTAGTTGAAGGCATCAGGTATCACTTTCTCTCAAAACATTACCCTTATGTTGCCTCCATGATGGTGGAGTATATACTGTATAGACCAGCTGAGGAAGCAAAAAGGCTTACCATTGCTTTACAAAGAGCTGCAGCTGTTACAGGACTATAAAACTATTAAAAATCAATGGGCAGTGATATTGTCCACCCTTTCTTATTTATAACTGCATCATAAATAATGGAAGGCAGTGAAAAGTAATACAACATAATGCATATTACTAATATTACACTACTGTTACAAATGGGGCTCTTAACCTTGTTAGTTGCATAAACCGTTAACTAAGAGTAAGGATCAGTAAGTGGCCTAAGTTGCTATCACTGGTCCTTACAATCTGTAGATTACCGGTAACTACAGTCCGATACAGTGAGAAGTGCTTTTTGGTGTTGTTATGGTGCTGTGATTAAGACCATAACCTGTATGCTGGGTACACAAATGCACATTTGGTTGTAAGAACCTAGAGCAAAGAAACCTCTATATCTTTTTCATTTTGATAGGATTTTCTCTTCAGAGTGGACAATGCATTCTTTTTACCTGTTAATAAAGAAAACATATTCTAGAGATATTTCAGAGAGATATTTTACAAAGCAACAGTAACAATCTAACACGTGGGCATTCCATAGAATTTGGGCATTCTGGTTCCATTTTTTATTTATCTGGATAGGTATTTTTGGTGCAATTTGACTTTTTTAAGTTTCCCTATATGTTATGCAAATTGTTTTATTATAAAAATGTGTTGCTGTTGTTATGCAATATATTGATAAGTTTTAAATTAACTTTTGTTTCCTTTTTTATTATAATTATTATTATTATTATTATTTTTCAGCAGTATTCTCCTGCGCGGGTTTTGGATTTGTTTTGTCCCTTTAAATAAAGGGAACTTTCTATATTATTCATGAGCAATGAACCATGTTAGTCGGTCACTAATAAGTGTAGCTAGCAAGTACATTCCAGCAGACAGGGAATACTGAACGCAGACACATGTGTGTATTATTTGTTATGTGTTATCATTTAGTACTTTTTCCTTTTTCTATTTTAAGACATCAAAATTATGTTTTATTTGCGCATTGATGCCGCATGTGTAGCATTTTATTGGTTTAATTTGGTTAATCTTGTTTTGGGATAGTTGTTTTACAATATATTAAAAATGCATTCCTCTCTTTTTATTGAGGTTACCAGTAACTACAAGACTTGGATTTTTTTATTATTGTATACCCTTTTAAGAAAAGAACGGTTGTTGCAATAGACACAGTGATTAGAGCAGTTTATGTGAAATACAGTATATATAGGATTATAACACAATATATATCCATTTTGTTCATGCAGATGTCAAGAAAGTAATAGCTCTATATAGGGTATGTCCATAACTTAACTGTAAGATGACAGCTTAGATAGTTAAGTATGTCTAGACAGCCACTCCCAAAATCCTTGAATGTCTTGACCAGCTTAAGGTCTTATTTTACAGAACACAGTACATATGTGTAACATTTCTTATGGCGCCTTCACTTTAATAAACCTTTTATCTTGACAGCAAAAAGTTATCTTGACTTTGAAAGTATCATATTTACCAAAATACCTACCCCGTTTCTATCGTTTTGACCATTTACATCAATGGAAATGCTTACATGTATTTAAAAATAAATAAAAAAATGAATATGATGTTAATATAAACATATACAGCAAAAGCAACCTTCAGAACAAAAATTTTGCAAAAGGGCCTTCTTTTTTTAATAAGGACAACTCAAAACTGTAGACGCTGGTCAATAATGCAGATATGTTGCTTAGCAGATGATTTTTCTGTGGTGCAGCTTTCAATGGACTGGCTGAGTTGGATGTCACATGGTCGCTGTCACAGCAACATTTCCTATATATTATAGGAAGTACAAAACATAGACTAGGAAGTGAATCACCCATGTGGATATACTCTACCGATCAGCAAAGCAGTGATAGATCAAATCTACTTTAGTCACTTGGGTTATAGGAACTCCTTGTACCTCCTCAAGCAGCATTTAGTCAGTACACTTCACCTTACAGTACCATGACAACTTCCTACTAATAACATAGCACAGAGAGTACCAAAGATTTTTGCGCAGTTGCATGGGCATCCATGAAGATTTTACAGTCTTGTCAATATTGCCCTTTCCACATTCATGCTTTATATATTTCTGCTATTAGATGGCAATTGAAATAAAGAATTATGAAATTACTATCTGCCACCCTTACAATGTATTTTGCACATTTTACATGTTAACATTACAGTGCTGTATTAAAGACCATCCCCGTACCTATCACTCGCATAGCTAAAGCATTTATAAAAAAATCAATGATATTTGTATGAAGAATGTATGTCTTCCTTTCTGCATTTAAATCCTGAATATTTTCCATGCTAATGGCCCACTCCATAGAAATAGTCAGGTCTTTAGGGCCCATTTTTACTTAAAGCAAAGCTGTGAGGAAAAATCTTTTACGTGATACACGTGCGCCTGCCTGGCCTCCATGTTGAACAAGTATGGTACACATGAAGCGGCCATCATGAACGGCGCCTAGCACCCACCCCTTGTGCACCTCTGCATGGCTCCTGATACACTCCCCAATAGATGCAAGGAGTCTGCCTTTTGTTTAATTGCAGACATTATGATTCTGCTTTTACTAGTTGATTACTAATAAATGTACTCCAATCATGGCCAGATGATCATGATTTCTTCTTTGCTAAAGATAAGATTTGCCCAAGTGCAATTCACTTCTTCTCTTGAGTTTTCTCCTAGGTGATATTTTCACACTTTGGGGTTGATTTACTATAACAAATAGTGTGCCTTATCAGAGTTAACACGCCTTGTCAGAGTTAGCATGCCTGATCAGAGTAGCATAGCGATCACTACGAAATTATGCCTGCTAATAGGCAATGACGTTCACACATCCTGCCCTGATCCCCTGCAGGTCCAATCACTGTAAAGGACATTATCCCCACACTTTGCTTGGCCCAATAGGCTGCCTGTCAAGTTTCCTGTCAAATGACTGCCTATTGGGCCAATCAAAGTGCAGGGATAATGTCCTTTAAAGTGATTGGATCCACAGGGGCTCAGGACAGGGCGAGTGAAGCTCTCGTCATTGCCAATTAGCAGGCATAAGTTCGTAGCGCTCGCTATGCTACTCTGATAAGGCATGTTAACTCTAATAAGGCATGCTAACTCTGATAAGGCATGCTATTTGTTATAGTGAATCAACCCCTTTGGCAGCAAAAGAATAAGATCAATCTTATTCAGTATTTTCCTCCATGTTTGAAGCTTTAAATATATTTTAATAGTAAGGCTTGACAATATCTCCTTGGAAAAAAACTCAGATGAAAACTAAATAGGATATGGGTCAATCTATGATTTAGTTTGTAAAAAAAAATCCTCATAGAATGGCCCATTAGATGGAAAAGTTACAAATCCATTACATTACAATCTGTATATTACAGTTTTAGTTTGCACTTCTTTCTCCTTTTGGCACTTACAAAAAAATGTTACCAATTTTTTTCTTTTTGTCCAAAATATTGTTCAACTGATTTAGAGTCCCAGGAAATTACAATTCTGTATCAATTAGACCAGTAATAACATTTGTACACTGCATGGTGTATATATTATACATGACAACTATTTATTTTGTACATATTAGATATATTAGGGTTCTCTAGCAGTAGTGTAATTACATAAATATATTTCCTTGCATAGAGGGGGGGAATCTTTTTCTTTTTTTCCCCCAAGTTACCTAAATTAAATGAAACAACAACATTTTATTGTCATATGAAAAAAAGTATGACATGTTTAGCACTCATAATTTTATACATTTAAGCATTAAAATTTCTACTTCAGATTAAAGGGAATGTCCGAGCAAAATAAAAAAAATGAGTTTCACTTACCTGGGGCTTCTACCAGCCCCATGCAGCCATCCTGTGCCCTCGTAGTCACTCACTGCTGCTCCAGTCCCCCGCTGGCAGCTTGCTGACCTCGGAGGTCGGCGGGCCGCATTGCGTACATTTTTACGCATTCCCGCTAGTGCAGGAACATTAACAAATACATTTTTACGCGTTACTGGTTCAATGCGTACATTTTTACGCATTGAACCAGTAATGCGTAAAAATGTATGTGTTAATGTTCCTGCACTAGCGGGAATGCGTAAAAATGTACGCAATGCGTCCCGCCGACCTCCGAGGTCGGCAAGCTGCCAGCGGGGGACTGGAGCAGCAGTGAGTGACTACGAGGGCACAGGATGGCTGCATGGGGCTGGTAGAAGCCCCAGGTAAGTGAAACTCATTTTTTTATTTTGCTTGAACCTTCCCTTTAAGATTGATCAAAAATAAATTCACAAGAAACCCACATAACCTATATCTAAATATTGTCCTATTGCTTCCTAAGAAACACATTCCGTAGAGCATTGATTTTTGCAAGCAATTTTTTTTTTTTAAGAAAAAGAGCTGAACACAGAGCAGCTGCTTTAGGTTCACACTTTCTGTTTTGGTGCCCAGAATTCATAGGAACTTCTGTTTGTGGAATAAATTGCATTCTGCTTTTTTCTACTTTGCTACTGAGCAGGGAGGGAAGAACTTCAAAACACATTGGGCCTGATGCTATTCAAGGTGATAAGTAGCTTGCAGATGCCATCGCATGAGGATTAAAATCCTATTGCCAGTTTCACTCATGTGATGGCCGATTGTTAGGGAGCTTTGCTCAGGCGAAAGCTGATCTTGTCACGGGCCATGGGGAGCAAGGTTTTACCCTGTGGTACTGTCCATCAGCACCACGTCCTCGTTCCCCACACATGCACACACCCGCCGAACATCCGCCGCCATCTTCCACCGCTGCATCTGGGGGTCTCCTTTAATAAGTAGACCCCCAGAGCTCCCCGCTGGCCTCTGCTAGTCTGTGTAACCCCCCACGTAGCTGCAAAGATACTTGAAAGCAATTTCCCTTACCGCCGCTTAACACCCGCAAAGCATCTTTGAATCAGCCGCCGGGGCTCCCGATGGTTCCCAGGCTGAAAATGGCTCAGACTGTGAAGCAATGGGGAGCCCCGGCAGTTGATTCAAAGAAGCTTTGCCGGAACTCTGCTGTAGAGTAATTACAGTGACTCATACGCTGTAATTACACGGCGGAACTTGCGGCGGCCGGCGGGTGTTAAGCGGCGGTAAGGGAAATTGTTTTTAAGTATCTTTGCAGCTACGTGGGGGGTTACACAGACTAGCGGCGGCCGGCGAGAAGCTCTGGGGGTCTCCTTATTAAAAGAGACCCCCAGATGCAGCGGCGATGACATGCGTCAGCATGTTTAGACCTGCTTTTTTGCAGGTCTAAGCTAACACTCCTGTCTGCCGGGAAGCATCGCTTCCCGGAGGCATGCAAAGTGTAATAGTATAGGGTGTAAGGAACTTGCTGGGCGATAATATCGCCCAAGCGACTTTTTTTACCACCCTGCCTAGGGCTAAATGCAATTGGATCAGGTGACTTTATTGTCGCCTGATTATCGGACTCACCAGCGTTTAACGCCGGCAAGTCTGACCATTGCATCAGGCCCATTGGGCCATCACTTTTTCTCCTTAGTTTTCTCCGAGTTAATATTTTCACACCTTGGCCCATATGCAATTAACTTTCAGTGAAAGAGCACTATCAAAATTATTTTGAGTATTTTCTTGCTTGCTGGTGGTTTAAAGGGCATTTTATTAAAATATGTAAAAATAACACCTAGGAGAAAACTTTGGAGAAAAAGTTAATTGCATATGAGCCCTTGTCGATAAAATTCCTTTTACACCCCCAGAGAACAAGAAGTTACACAAAATAAATTTGATACCACTTTTGGTACTTTTGAATTGCAAAATGCTGAAAATGTATTTTTAAAGAGAAGCTGAAAAATAACCATCTAGGAAAAAAAGGGAATTGCATATAGGCCCTTGTGTTTCAGAGTGACACACTTAACCTGTTACAGCCGCATGCAAGGTATCACTATACTCATCTGAACGATGGCTGGAAAAAAAAAGTCCAGAATTGACATGAACAGGTCTGAGAAAGTGCTTTCTATACCACTGAACATAATGGAAGTACTGCTTTTTTTGGAGCTCTCTAACAAGCATGTACATACCCTGATGCTATTTCTGAGCTACTTTCATAGCCAAGGAATTTGAGACCAGCATGTCACTATAATCTCTTATAATTCTAAAATACCTTTTAAATGAGGTAAGGAAGAATGTGTCATTCTGACTCAGCCCTCTTTAGTAAGACCCATCCGTCTATGCTTAATACCATAGCAGTAAAAGCAGTTTACAGCTTTTTCACACATTCAAGTGCCTGTGTGTACAGAGAGGAAAGATGAAACAATGCGTTAACTATACCAGATTAAAACTTTTCTTTTTTCCCATACTGTGTCTTAAACAATCCACTTCCCGTTTTAAGTTTTTTTTTTCCCACAAATCTGAAGATTCTAGCAGTTGTTATTGCTTCCAGTAGCAACCGTTTCCACGTATTCATCCTATCACAAAGCTGTCCCAAGTAGTGCTCAAGGTTGTTAGAGGCTTATTAGAAATGTTATTATCAGTGACTGAACTTCAGGGGGATAATACAGTTTTACTTTAAGTATACAGTATAATGTGTACTGTGTAAATGTTTCTTTAGCTACCTGCGGACCGGTGTAGTTGAAATCTACGGCGGGCAGGGGGCGCTGTGGTTCTGACCGGACGTAAACTCTACGTCCCATTCACCGCGCGTCCCCGCCGCGCTGTCCGCTCTGTCTCCGCCACAATCAGCTGCCCTGATGCCTCTGTGACGGCAGAGCACTGTGAACTGGCCAGGAGCCGTTTTCATTGGCTCCTGGCCCTGTCATTCATGTAAGCCATTCCCATTGGCTTACATGGAGTGACAGGGTCAGGAGCCAATGAAAGCGGCTCCTGACCGGCGCACAGCGCTCTGCCATAATAGCGACGGCAGAGAGAGCTGCCTACTGCGGGGACAGAGTGATGTGACTGGCGGGAGCGGCGGATTTTAGAGGCGATTTGTCGGGAAGCAGCGGTTTACTGTACCAGCACCCTCTGGTCCTTAAGGGGGCAGAGGGTGCTGGTACTCAAGTGGTTAAGCAGATGCTCACATTAATTATTTTATAGATCATCGCATCCTTAACCAGGCAAATCAATTGATAAAGTGTCAAGCAGAAAAGACTACATGTGGTGACTTAAGCAGAAGAATGTTTATTGTTCTGTTTTCTACTCCGCCAGTCAAATTCACAAACAGGTTAGCTACTAGATGGCTATTATAAATGCTAATGCAAGCATATTCATTGGCTAACCATTAGAAGCTGGAAAGTAATGCATGAATGCAGAGCGCAATTTAAGTAGACTTAGACATTTTTGTTGTTGCAAAAGCACAATTTGCATGCAGCTGTGATCCTGCGGTTGATACTGCCGCACCCCAGTGCTGTACAGACGCATAGCAGCCAAATAACACGTTCTGTCTCTGTTGAGGGGGAAAAAAAGGAAAGATGTAGTGGCTTTGCAGGGCTGGTAAGGAGTATAACAATGGACCTGGCCACTAATTGTTGCTTATATCTTAGATCCCTAAGCAACCTCAATAGAAATCAGGGGACACCTACACATAATTCCAGACTCTCATCTGAGGAACATATCGGCCCTAAAAGTTTTTAACAGAAATATGGACCTTTAAGACTAGGTTCCCACACAATACCATGGTTTTGCTGTGGGATCTTACGCATATAGTACATAATTCAATATATTACAATCCTAAATACTTATTTCAGGACCCAGTTCGATATTCTACCCCACATACTGTGCAGTTCTGCATTACATTACAGTACACTTGCAAAAAAAGGAATGAATACCGCTGCACCCCACATGGCCTCTCAGACAGTGCTTGACCGGGTCAGCAAGCCCACCTAAACCATACAAAAAAAAAAGGTCCGCACCGTGTCCAACAAAAACCACCTTATTGCTGGACGTATCCACAAAAATCCACACGGTCACATTGCTGACGTGTTTTGATTATTTAGTTCTTAATCATAGCTGATTTAGAATGGCATCCCAGACAGTTACATGTATCTGAAAAAGGCACTTCCCACCTTCCAGCCCACTCAGGGGCAAGGACTATGGGTGCAATCAACTCTCATTTGACTTTTAATACAATTGTTATGCAAATCTAAACTTCACAACAATGCATATAGATAAAAATTCATTAAGAGAACCTCCTCAAACAACAGTGAGGAGTTGTAAAGCCCAATCTACACGATGCGATTCTTTGTGCGATTCGATTACGATTCTATTTACGATCTCATTAAATCCAACATGTCCAATTGGGATTCGATTTGATTCAATTCGATTTGCCATTGCAAAACAATGCCAAATCGAATTGAATCAAATCGATTCCCAATCGGACATGTCGGCTGTAATCAGATCGTAAATAGAATCGTAATCGAATTGCACAAAGAATCGTATCGTGTAGATTGGGCTTAAGACACATATATTAAAACACTCAAGCAGCAAAGCATGTAGACAAGACATACAGACTAGTGATATAATACAACACAGAAGTATACAATCCAAAAAAGGCCACAGATGTATAGGAAGACCACGAGATCTAGGCATATCTTAACACAATCACTGTGTTCTCACAGTACACTTGCCAAGTATAATTTTGCTTTGTCGGAAAAACAGAAGGTGTTTGCAAGCATTCACCGTCACTACAATGGGCATGATTCACAAAGCCTGTTTTCATCTTATCTATGTTACATTATAAGCTCCCAAAGAGTAAAAATATAATATATTTAAGATAAGAAAATTAATATTGAAATGAAGCGAATCAGGAGCAACGTACTTTGAGTGATTATTTTGCTTCTAAATGTGCTGAAAGGTTATTTTTATTAATTAGGTGATAACATCATTTATGAGAGGTTTTGTGAATAGAGCCCAATGAGTGATTTATTAATTCAGGTGACATTTGAAGCTAGCAAGTTACAATAATAACTTCACTAATAATATCAAGAGTATACAGTGAAGATATCAGTCCCTTCATGCTACTGGTGTTTGTAATAATATATTAAGACAGAGCCAAATAACCATTGCATTGGGATACAGTAATGCTTCCTGGATACAGTTGATTGCTATGCAGAGAGCAGAGTAGAGTAAAGCTGTATCCCAAGGCAATGGAATAGTTCTGACTAAACATATAAATCAGATCTTGAATGAACTGGCTGCATTGTAAGCACTCTTTTGTGTGACCAAGAATTACACTGATAAACCTCCATTGATTGTGGGTTTTCTAGTGAGTGACAAAGTCTCTTGCTAAGTACACATAACTCTGTGACCCATTTGGTAGTTAGCTTCAAATTCTATTGTTAAAATCCTAAAATCGTTGGCAGGATAGCAGCAGCGATTCTTAGATGGATAAAAGCTTGTTTAATGAAGGCCTGTTAGAGCTTAAAACTGAGGAAGAAACTATATTAGAAAGACAATAGAACTCATTTAAAATCCAGAGATTGAGTACACTATTAAAAAGAATCTTCTACGGACAATACTTTGCCCCTTAACTTCTACCAACAGGGCATGTTTTGCAGATAATTCCCAGCATGCATCAGCAGAGTCACATGACTACATTTGTGGATATCCACAAAAATGAAATGTTGGAGGTACTTTAGGGAAGGTTTGACTTATAATTTGAAATTGTTGGTCACTTTTTAAATTTAATCAAGAGCCAACAGCCAACAACAATTGGCATTTTCTCCTATAGCGCCAATGTTGGACATGGTCCGACAAAGGAAAATATGGCTGCCACTAGATGGCGCTGTTGCTGATAAAATGCAGCGCAGCGTCCTTTTCTTCCGAACAAATCTTATTGCCTTTGCACCACCTGGGCACACTGGGCCGATCTTAGGGGCGCCACTGCCGAGTCTTGTGCGGCACGGTGTGCCTCAGACAATGTCCATAAAAATTTACTTATCAGTAGATTTTTGGGATGCTGGTGGAAATTAGGAAATACAGATACAGAAAGAACATACAAACTCCCTTCCATGTCTTAGCTAAGAAAATAGGCTAGCACATATTTAAAGCATCTGCATTGTGGGAGTGAGCTTTGAGAACAGAGCACTCATCTGCTAGTGTGTGTCTTAGAGATCCAACGTGCTAGACCTCTAAATGGTATTGTAGGCCACCTGTACCAATGCTCAATTCTTAGCCAAGATGGCACCAAATGGCTGCCTTAACCAAGTTCTTTCTAAGTTGTACACAAGGCTGCTAAAATAGATGGTTAATATATGGTTTTCACATGGGTGAATTTTAAATTTAACGTGTGGAGCACTTTAATAAAAACTATACTAGGAGCTGTAAAACGTAGGACATAATTAAATAAGCTTTAGATAGTAATGTTGAAAATAGTTAAACAATATTCAGGCTGTGTATGGCTGGCCTAAAACATAAGGATGCATTGAAATATTTGTGGGAGGATTGACCTTTCACGTCCTGAATGCTTGAAATGCAGGCAGTTTGGATTCGGATATAGCTGTTTCAGCTGTAACAGTATCTTGAAGACCATTCAGCAAAATTCTGTACTGAATGCTGCTTCCTAGTACTTAATGCACTAGAGCCAGCTTAAAGGGAAGGTTCAAGCAAAATAAAAAAATGAGTTTCACTTACCTGGGGCTTCTACCAGCCCCATGCAGCTATCCTGTGCCCTTGTAGTCACTCACTGCTGCTCCAGTCCCCCACTGGCAGCTTGCCGACCTCGGAGGTCGGCGGGATGCATTGCGTACATTTTTACGCATTCCCGCTAGTGCAGGAACATTAACACATACATTTTTACGCGTTACTGGTTCAATGCGTACATTTTTACGCATTGAACCAGTAGTGCGTAAAAATGTATGTGTTAATGTTCCTGGTAAGTGAAACTGATTTTTTTTCTTTTGCTTGGACATTCCCTTTAAGGAACAGATGGATTCTTAATATGTCAGGAGAGTGTCTCTGTTTTGATTCTGGTTTTTAGTTGCAGATTTTACAAAACATTTACTCATAAATGCTTTTATATAGCCCATTTAACAATGTATTATTATGATTCTTTTCATATTAGTAGATACGATACCCAAGTTGCTCCCAAAAAGTTTTAGTGATAAGAGCAGTAGATGTTGTTATCAAACCTAGACTCAGGAACCAAAGGAAAGATAGGGCCGGTACTGCAATTTTCTCTTTATAAACACCACATTACACCACTTCTTATTTATGTAATACAAACATAGAAGATTCAACCTGTAAGTAACACTAATTGGAAAGACATTGATAACAGAATGCACATTTCCAGTCAATGTTATTTTTACAGATATGGGGGAATCTCTGTCGTAGTTAAAACTTCTCTCAGCCAAGAAGGCCAGGAGACAATATCATGCTAAGGATTCCCTGGAGCTCAGGGATAAGTCTCAGACAGTGCATCCCATCAGCCAGTCCTTTAAGGCCCAGAACCATACAAAAATACATAATCAAGCTGTATAAATAGCAGTGTTATGCATATTGTCTATGAAAGCTGAATTTTGATTGGTTGCTTGGTTTCTGTCCACTTTGCCTGTAGAGATGGCCAATGATATATAAACCATTACGACTTGCATCCACGTTTAATACCAATTGTATGCAGCTTGGAAATAGGCCAACCACATGCACTTCCTGCCTATTTTGATTGGCCCAATTCCAAAAATTTGCGTTTAATTTGCCTGCAAGTCAGAATTATTACCATCTCATTGCCCATCTATAGTTGCCTTATTAAATACGCCCTTAAGAGAAATCTGCCAAAGAATTAATCAAATCTTGTTTTTTGTCTGTGCTAGACAGCATAAAGGTCATCCAATTTTCATGCAATATGTTATCGCTGGATTCATTTTTCCACTGTATGGGCATTAGTGCAATGATTTAATGCTCATTTAAATCAATGAAATGCATCTAGGTTCACAATATGTACTGTTGGATAGCAACCAGTCAGTCACTGGTCCCAACTTGAGTGCATTATAGGTGAAAGGCATTTCTTAGATTGGTTGCTGTGTTTGTAGTATAAAACTTTGACCTAAAGTCATATAAGTATTTATATCTTACTGTTATCCTATACATGGGTTCAATATTTTTCTCAAATGTATAAACTGTACCATAAGCCATAATCCCTCTCAATGAAAAGCCCATTGGCAGCACTGTACACCCGGATGATATGGCTTAAACTTGAATTTCTACATATATCCTTGAATTGTTTGCCTTCTGGTTAATTAAGTTTATAATTATGCCATTTAAAATGTTTTTGTAAGAAAAAAAAGTTATCCTAAGTTAGGAGTTTTTTTTATAGCTATGACTTACAATGTTTTGCATGTGTTATTACATTTTCATTTTTTAATCAATAAGATAAGAACATACAAGATTTACACAAATTATACATTTTATGTAAGCAAGTTTATGTGTGGTTTTTATTCTTAGTTAACTTTTTATCCATTTAATAAAGCAATCTTTTTTACTCAGTCAGATTAAATGATCATAATTTGTCTTGATTTGTTTCATCTCTTCACATTTTTTTTCCAACATTTATGTATTGTTATTTCATTTTATTTTATAACATAACAGCTAAAAGGCTAACTCCAGCCCAAATGGTCCTTCCAGCATTTTCTGACAACAGTTAAGTAGATGGGGTGATCAATTAGATGCAAATAATTTCCTTATATTCAAATTTCATGTAAATCCTATACCGCTTGAAATTGGACCAATAAGATTAACTTCCTGTCATTTTTTATTGGTCCAATTTCAAGCTGCATAACATTTCCAAGAATGACAAGGATAAATTATTTTCATCTCATTGACCATCCCTATTAATTAGCTCAGTTTATCTGGACTTCTGCTGGGTCCTTGATAAATTTGACGGTTTAAGGTAATTTCTCCTGATTAGTTGTAGTGATTTCTTTGAGGCTGCCAAGGCTTCAAGTTTTGATTCATGTGCCATGAGTTCATCTGTAGAACATTCCATATTTTTTTTCACTTGGGTAGAATTAGCCTTTAATGAGCTGCATAAAATGTTCATTCATGTAAGTGATACAGAATGGAATCATAGATGTAACACTTATTATTTAATCACTCAAAAATCGGGAGCGTGTACAGTGATTTTACAGTGATAATTGTGGTAAAACCAGTGCAAAACCACCCTAAGCCTCATTTTCCATACTGGTGATAATAGACGTGTTGAAACATCTTTGGAGTACCACAGGGTGAATTATTGTTACCTATAACCGCCTTCGTGAGTGTGGAGACCTGCCCTGTTTTTACTTGAACTCTGGACACATCTCTCACAACAGCGGTCACTTTGAGATTGTTTTGAAATAATGCTAAGTGAATGTAGGGGTCCTTTGGCTATGTTCCAACAATACATATCCATTTGGGTCTTAGTAAGCAACCATACTAAAATCTAGAACTTATGAATATGATAAGCTTTTCCTAAAGAAGGAGGGTAAACATGGCACAGAGTCACTGCTTAGACTTTTTATCATGCAAAGGGCATTAGCAAAGGCATACAAGTAAGGTTACAGCAAGATACCAGCCTAACAGCCATTTCACGGACACTTCCGCTTCCTCAGAGACCAATAGTGTGCATTTAGTGCTGACTCTTTAATTCTACTTTAATGAATATGATATGCACCAGTTACAACACAAAGACACAAGCAGTGTATAAATAGAACTATAAGAGGAAGACAGGCAAAGAAATCTGTGCCCCAAGAGGATGCGTTGCAATATCACATGACATATAAGATAAATTACTAGGCAGGTTTATCAATTAATATTTTATTATGTGAACACTTAGTATAGCTAGGAAGATCCTCTGTAATTTAACTGAATGAGTAACAGCTAATTTCACAGAATACTGCCCATTTATTGTGTCTGATCGATGGCTGAAATAATTATACAAAGCACAGTAATTCCATGAATTAAAAATGGCAAACCCTGCAAGCTGAAGTCTATTTTACAGAGGTCTTGTCATGTATGGCATGAGGATTGGAGGGATTTAAGCACAACCATGCTCCCTAATGCAGCATTGTGGGATACTATAAATATACTGTACAGCAATGTTTTGTTATTTGTTTTCACAATACCCAAATCTCATACTTTTAAAACATCTCCCTATCATACAGTGAAATACTGCCTGTGTTTTTATGCCATTCAAATGCATTGTTTGGAACTGGTGGTAGAGTAAACTTTTATTGAAAAGAAATCTAGGATTTCTTTAAGTATATATTTATACTTAAAGGTCCCTTCACCCATTGCTGATATTTAGTTATGGGTACATACTAACTGGTCTGAGTTGTCCTTTGACTGGTGAGCTCTGTATACCAACGTCCAGCTATTGCCATGATCTCCTGCTGTGGAGTCTATTCCTTGTACACAATTGAGTGCCTCTTTTATTCTGCTACTTTCTTCACAATGTAATGAAAATAAAAATAAAGGAGACAAAAAAATAAAGGGTTTTACAAATGCTCAATACAGTAACCAAGCAGCTCGGGGTGACACAAAACCACAAGGAGAGTATAGAGGACCTAAAGAGACCAAAAAGCCCTCCTACTGAAAAGCAATGCTTAAGTTGATTTGCCTTCATGAATTTACAGTAATTCATGTTTAAGTGAACATCTGTGGTTACCCACAATGCACCGCTACTCAATATGTAAATTATCTCTTTATACCCCTGAAAGTCAGGCTAGCATCCAGAACCTCTGGTGTCTAGCAAGCCTATAAATGCTCAGTAACTGTCACCCAGAAATATTGTTGGTGATTGTTCCAGGTGACAAGAATCTGAACAAATGTTGTACAGTTGCG
Organism: Hyperolius riggenbachi; assembly: GCF_040937935.1. Taxonomy (NCBI): domain Eukaryota; kingdom Metazoa; phylum Chordata; class Amphibia; order Anura; family Hyperoliidae; genus Hyperolius; species Hyperolius riggenbachi. The sequence goes on from NC_090648.1 coordinate 204,036,069, forward strand.
TTGCTTTACTATAACTGTGCAACAGCCTATTCTGTTTCACATAGGGCAGATGAGTGAGTAGATAATAATGCTTGTTTGTCACCTGTCATTTAACTATCCATTGTGATGAATCAACAAACTGCATTCCAGGAAACCTATACCGAAGCAGGTATTTGGAGGGCCGTGCAGAGAGGGGTGATTGGGGTGCCACCACAGAACGCTATATTAATTGCTGCTATAGCAGCACCTAATGTGTAATTTGGGTGCCGGACTTATAGCTAGTAGGAGATAAGCTGCAAGAACGGAAAGTTAGTGTTAGGCCCCTTTCACATGGGAAACTGACAGGTGGAGGATTCACTGCCTGTCAGCTGCTCTCCCACCCTAGCCGGACTCATGCTAGCACTTGTTACCGGCACTAGACAGCAAACACCACCCCCCCAACCCCCCTCAGTCAGATCTGTGAGTTGCTGCAGCCACGCTCACACTCGACATGTTGCGTTCCTCTGCCACCCTGTAACATCGCCACGTGTTGCTTTAATTCAGCTCCATTTAAATTGCACCTGAATTGCACTGGTGAGCAGCAGGCAGGAGAGTGAACTGCTCGTCAAATTCGCAGTTCAGCCTCCCGTCTGAAAGAGTTCTTCGGCACAGTGTAGCTGGAGGGTTCGTTTTAGAATTAGCTAAGCGTCGATTAGTGCTAGTATTAGATGGGGGAGGGCTAGTATGTGAGGTAGGTTTGGTAAAGCATTAGTAGGATATCAGCAATATTAATATTCTACTAGTGGCTTCATCCGTCACCCAATTTTCCTGGTGCCCTTTTCACATACTGAAGCTAGATTTTTGATGATGATCGAGAATGATCCAGCATGTGTTGGGGCTTAAAAATATCTTGACATAGTAATGGAAGATGAGAGCAGCTGTTAACATTGGTATATAAATCTCATAGACTCTGTTAGAGGTAAATTGAGATTGTGGACAATTCAACCTGCCAGTATCTACTCAAAATTAAATATGGAAGAGTTAATATTTCAAATGCTCAAATTATTTGTTGAAGCCGATATAGGTGATGATTAGAGATGCACCAAAAATCATAGTACCAGTAACCAATAACCAGTAGTTCTGTTGATATTTTGCCTTTTCTGCAGAGAATAACTGTACTTTCCTTATAAACATTTCTATTGCCTACATCATTGACACATAAAACATTTTGTAATTTAATTGTATAAAAACACTATTTAAGTTTTGTCTTCAGCCAGCTATCGCCCATGTGCAGACACCTCTAGAAACTGAAAGGCTTACTTAACCTCCCTAGTGATAGGATTACTTCTGGATTTTAGCGTCTAAAAGCAGTGAACTTTTTTTTTCACAATCTTTTATACTCTAAGAATGGAGCAGGAATAAACCATACCGCTTTATATATCTACGACAGCCCTGCACTTACCTTCCCTGGAACCAGCACTGCAATTCTCCCTCCATCCACCGGGTGGCACTCTACCTCTATAGTGAGATCGCCGTCTGTTGCCATGATGACAGACGGCGAGCTCACCAATGGATCAATAGCTTCCAGGACTGGAAAAAGAATGTCTGCCAGCGTCTGGATCCTGGGGAAGGTGAGTTAGAAACGCCACCATGCAACTTTGTACAGGCCCAAGCCTGACTCTGGGTTACCGCTAAGGAGGTTAAGGAAATCCTGTAGTATATCACTTACCATCTAAACAATATTAAGGCTACATATTATCCATCCCTACCACCTCAACAGTCTTAATTACAGTCTGAATGATGTATGGTTCATGGAGCAGTTATGACAACATCAACCTAACAAATGTTGATTCAGGCAATAGCTGTCATTAAAGGTATTACCTAAATCAATATTTGTTGGTTTGATGTCAGCATAACTAAGTCCAGGGGAATCCCTGAATTTAGCTGTACTTCCTAGCATAAAAGTTCCACCATGCCTCCTCTTACCCATCTGTGCCCTACCCATCTATACTTTATAAGAACATAATTACAAATCATGGAGCTCCATAGCAAACCTTTGAATGCCCCCCTTCCTCATTCATCTGTTTTTCATCATGATCCTAATAAAGGCGCAGCCATCATGGCGTTCATATAAAAACTGCAGGCTCATGACCCTTCTTTATCAAATGCAGCCTCATGTCCCCTTATACTAATTGTCATCTCGTGTTGCCCATATAACAAGTAGTGCCTCATAACCTCTTTATCCCAATATTATAATATTATAACAGGTGTGTCCCCATGCAGAGTGATGCAGGAAGCACTCAGGACTATAATTACCTACTTGCACTGGTCAGGTTCCCCCCTTCCTTCAGTGTTTTATGTGCTCTTCTGCAAGTCCATCACTGACTCCTGCTGATGGTCATGTGACAGTCACAGGCTGAAGGAGAGGAAATTACTGGGGTAGTGTGAGCAGGTAATTGCAGTCAGTTCCCTAGCAGCTTCTCCATCACCCTGCATGGGAGACGGGTCAAGCTGCTTGTCATGAGGGTGTCCTAAGGGAGGTGTCACATGGGAGTGATGAGTGATGGGGGTGCAAGAAAAAGTGGTTCTGTGAAGCCCCATAGCATTCACTTTGGTTGTATGGTGGGTTTTATACCCCCTGATGACATGCCTCCTCTCACTTCATCCATACCCTTCTCATGTCAGGCACATTCCCCCACCCCAGTCATGTTACAGACTAACCTGTACACCAATGTAGAGGCCAGTCAGCCATCATATGGAGTAGGCCAAGCTTAAGTATTCAGGGTGAGAGTTTTTATTTCAATTGGGTCTACACTGAGGCTCAGGAAGGCCTCATTACTGATACTGTTGAGGTGGTAAGGCTAAAGACATTGCAGTAATATATTACACTTTCTTTTAAAATCAGTACTAATGCAAAATCTATACTATATATTGTTATTACAAAAAACTTATGGCATGTAATATATGCACATGCTATTTGTCTGAATACACACGCATGTTTATTGGATCATCATTTTAGACACACAGTTCTAAGCCCCATTTCAGGTACAGATTGAACTATAGGTTTCCCTAAGTCAATGTAGACATAAAGTTGCAGAGCTTGTTTTAATCTGTGCAGAAGCTTCTTGATTAATAAAGAAGAAAAAAGTATCTTAGTATCTAGTTTGGAGTTGATAGACTGACAGCTTTCTAAATGACATATGGCTGCTATAGGCTGCAATCTTCTCAGAATTTCAGTCTGTGCATATGCAATTGCAGTCTAAACAGCAGGATGATGCAATCCAAGTGACACCCTACCCACAGACCCCGAGACTAATGCTGGGAATACATTTCTTTTTTTGGCAGATAGATGGCTCAATAGATCATTTCCGACAGGTCTTTCTGATTTCGATCATTTTTATGATCGATTTTCTCATAGAAGTGAATGGAAATTAATTGGAAAATAAGTAAATCTGCCCAATAAACTCATTGTGTATTCCCAGCCTACTCTCTAAACTCATCTGATTTTGGTCATGTAATAAAAATTGTAAGACCTTTAGCTGTGAAAGCTTAATTTTAAACAATACATACCGTATTAGAGGGTATATTTAGAGCTATACCTAACAATGGGTTAAAAAGAAAATTCTGGAAGTTTTTTGTTTTTTTTATTTGGCATTTATTTTGGCGTTTAATAAGAATAACATTTGTATTTTCTACCTCTTAAATGTATTTGTCTTTCAAAGGGCATCAATAGCAAATTACTTTTCTTCAAGCTCTAATTAACATTATTACTAATTCTTGGGAATTAGTCCGTGTCAAACAGACACAGTTTATTTGAATGACGGATGTACAGATAATAGAGTCACCTTAGGAACAGTAAAATATCTGTGTTCAGCCTGGAGGAGACTGCTTACACTTGTATAAATGCCTCCCTATATAGAGATCTATACTTGGGCACTGACACCTAAGGTTTTTAGTGACCGGAACGGCTGTTTTAAGTGATCAAAGCAAATTACAAGGAAAAAAAACTAATTTAAACAATGCATTGCAATAAGTGATAAAACTAAGGGATGTTTTTATTTAATTCATTGTTAAGCTGCCAAAACTGATATATTGGTATACATTGTCATAAATGTGTTGTGTATTTGTTATGCATATTTTTTTCCTTGCCTACATGTGCAAATAACAGGGTACACTTTGATACAACATAGATAATTAACTGACACAGACATTTATTACAGTAATACAGAACAACATAACATTAAGAAAGCAAATGCCTTTATATTTTCACTGCTTAATATATTCTTAAAGGTTTACAGAATAAGCATTTAATATTTCAGATAAATATTCAAGATAAAACCTAAGACAATCGATAACTCTACCTATAATATACTTGGTGGTGGCCCCATAAGACAAGGTCCACCACTTTTCAATTTCTAGGATACTAACTATACACATAGCACATGCTACCTCAATCATCTCTGCAGTTGGTATTAATTTTATATCAATAACAGATCTAAAATAGATTCAAAACATGCTCCTTCGCAATACGCTGAAGATCAAAAGGCTAATGATAGAGAAGAAGCAGTCATTTTATGGGTATTGATGATGATGTTAAAGAAGTCCATCTCAGTACCTTTTATGAAAGTGGAAAAAAACAGTTTTGAAAGATTTGTATTCTATTGGTGTTGCACGGTATTACGTCGTTGTATGTAGTATAGGTATATGGATTCAGAGTTCCTTTGTTAAAAAAAAAACAAAAAACAAAACATATATTATTACTTCTATATTCAGTGTGAGAACGTCAGGTCTTCAGCCATGTGTCTTGAGCTGTGAAAAGACAGGTTCTGAAGGCAAGGGCTGGGTTGTGATATGCGGAAATAGTTAATAAGTAGGAAAGTGTTTAGTGGTCAGAGTACTGATATAAAGCATGGAAACAGGTCACTTACTCCAGGGTTTCCTAACCATTTCTTACTAGCTCCTGATGGCTTGCAATACTGGCAGTCCCTGACCACCAGCTAGCAGAGCAGAGCTCAAAGTTATTTTGACCAACTATGAACTTCTTGCAATTTTTTTATTTGCCACAATATTCTGTTCCTATATTATCCATAGATGAACCATTTAAATTCTTATAACAAAAGAATCACCTTACTATGTCAAACGTTTACTGAATGGAGGCTCACGTGAAAGGCCATTGGGTGACATTTACCTCTGTGTCTCCTTTAATGAGACACATTGATCAATTGTATTGGCAGCTATAGAATAAAAGCTGGGTATTGTGGACCAAGTCTTTGTTTAACCCCTTAACAATTATGGGGGCACCATTGTACAGCCAAATGCAATGTGCATTGATGTATATGGTCATAGACATGAAGCCCTTTTTTCCTCTGAGAAGTGCTTATATCTGTGGGATCAGGCTGTTTTCACATCTCAAAGGTTTTCAGAAAGCTCTGATTTGGCCGATATTCATGTGACAAAACAATGCTTTAAAAAAAACCACCAATTTGTCATTAACATAAAAAGGCCTCAATAATAACAAAAGGCCCATGATTTTCTGTACATTGAGTTGGTTAAATGTCAGTTCATTTGAGAGAAAAAAAAAAAGCTCTGGGAAAACAGCTCGAGGAGCAAAAATAATCCATTTTACTGGAAACCCCTTTATACATAGAGGCTGTGTTGTACTTCTTAGACTTTAGACTGTGCAGTAATCTGCCCACTATGTAATGCGATCAGGGTCTTGGAAATCCTTGCATGCTGAAGGATATCAATGTAGGAGGAAGGCAGATTTGTATATTTTTGGTTATGCAAGTTAATAGTTATTCACATGATTGCATTTTATTGTTGACAGCTGTACTAAATTCTGTTTGTATTGCTACTCCGATGCTTTTTCTGTTACTTCACATTCAGTAATCATAAATATGTATGTCTCTGGCAAAGACTGCAGTCTTTGTAGAGTGGAGCAACTGTGTCGCAACCTAATCTCTAGCAGCATTAGGCTTTTTATTTTCTTGACTATGGTTGGTACATCATGGGATAGTAGATGCTTTTACTTTTGGAAAAATCTAGTGTTACATTAACACTTCCCAAATTCTGACTTTTTAAAGGCCTCACCTTCCTGTGCATCAAATAACTGTGATCTACTCGGTGTTTGCACAGTATGTGTGTTTTGTGATCTGAAAATGTGTTTAGTTGCAGGGTTTGAATTCATTATGAACATGCTCATCTAAACCCTTTGTGAACAAACATCCATTCGTATAATAATATTCTCGCGTAAACATAACTATAGTCAAATATTGTCGATAATGATGCATTTATTAGGTTATGGTGTTACTAGAGCCATAGAAGACCATTGGATTGTTTTGGTGCCCATCAGCACAGGGTACCCAGGACAGTCTAGCTGTATGATGATATATTCAGAAAGCAATAGCTTTAACAGGTAATATTATATAGTGAATGTAGTCTTATAGTCTTTTTCTTTTTTCTTCTTTTTTTTTTCATTAATAATTTTGCAGGATTTTTAATGAAATGACTGAATATGAATGTTTCATATGTAGCTAATATATTCAGAAGGTGGTGCGTTCCTTCCATCCAATCAGATTTCTGAATAAGGCCATGCTGCATTTCTCAGACACATGTTCTACCTGTAGCAGAAAACCACTTACCACACTGTCCACAACCCACACAAATCATCTACTTCCTCCTCATTAAATGTAAGCAAGTCTGTAAACTATTAACAGCCGTTGCTGTTGTAGTTGCTGTTGAAGTGCTTAGTGAAGGAGCCTGCCACCTTTGTACTACTTTATAATGAATCAAAGGAACTATAATGATTTTGCTAAAGAATTCCCCTCCAGGTATAGCTGGTGTGGCACAATGAATGTAACATATATCTTTGACAACTTATGTCAAAAGAAACATTAAATAACTGGGGAAAGATCATAGCTTTTTACATGGCATATGTTGTCATATCGACATACAGTACATCATGCAAATATTCATTGAAGGCCTCAACACTTGTAGACTATTTCATGTTGGATCTGTTCTTATTCCCACTAAATCCTATAAAAAGCACAGTTGCCAAGGACAACAGGAAAGCATAGTGTGTCCGGTGGTGATAATCTGTTTGACTATTAGTTATACTACATACAAGCATAGTTTTTGAATAGGGTGGTTCAGAAGAACATAAACTTAATTTTGAAAGTAAACCTTTTGTATGAATTTGTAAATATTTCCAATCTTTCAAACATATTCCATAATTACTACACCTATGGGTTATATAACTTTTCTACATAACTGAAGCTGTATCATACGTAGATCAAAAGGCCTTTTTTTTCATTAGACAATCAAAATTGAATTCCTTCTATATATTGTGTAGCCAAAGAGCAATTCAGTCTCCCCTTATATCCCCTTTATATGGCACTTATTTTGAGTGTAACGAATGAGAATCATTGCCACTTCTCTGCCGTTCACCTGCACAGTCAGATTTTGGCAAGTCGTTGTTTTGAGACACTTATCAGGTTTCTGTCTGTTGAAAACCAGACACTGAACAGTGATACAGTGCTGATAATGAGCATAGTTAACTAAGCAGTCTGCCTAGCACTGCCCTGCTTATCTGTCTACTACTATGTGTTTAATTATAATTCCCAAAACAAGAGGCATCTCTGTTTTGCTGAAGAAATGGAAAATGTGATCTATGAACTCGTAGACATAAAGACCATCATACATTATCAGATGTAGTATCTTATGAGATAAATAATCAATATCTGACTGATATTGTTTGTTTACCTATATACTGCCATATACACTAAAAATTACATCAGATTTCAGGAGAGTTACGCTAGGTACACATGATGTAATCTCCCATTAGATCAATTTGTCAAAAAGATCATTATCGAAAAGTCTGATCTGCTCCTGATCGATAACAGGATTGATTTTCAGATTGCTACTTCACAAACTCAAATATATCAGAAATTATCACCTTGAATCATCAATCTGACGAATAATTGCATTGCGTGTACCTAACATTAGTTAATGGAAAGCTATGGGAACATCACTTGAGTGCCATGTCTACGGCCCCCCCTCCCCCTGCGGACCTTGGCACATCTGCTGAGAAATGCCCCTTCCTGATTATTATATAAAGCAATCAGGCAAAATGGCCTGGGAAATGTAATCTATTCAATTCCACAGATTTAGAATTAGGTACATGTGAGTACTACCTACCTCCATACTGCTGCTGAAATCATCAGCTGTTCTGTACTCTTGTTCCACTGGTCCTTAGCCAAGCTACCTTTGCCTGTACAATTTGTCAGACAGGAGATCACTGAAGGAGGAGCACTAGCAGCAGAAGCATTCCACTCAGGAAATTCACAACAGAGGATCTCAGTAACAGATGGAGCACTCCATGGTGATACAACCTATCGAGAGCTGAAATTTCAGTTATTGGCAGTAGGGCTGTATTGCCATCTCAAGAGCTTTCAGGCAGTGGCCGCCTCTACACTGCCTTGTGACCACCCAGCCAATGTATGGGAGCAGCTGACAGGCACTGAATTCCCTGCCTAAATGAAAGAGGCCCTCCTTCTGCTACAGAAATGCCCATCTTCTCAATTGTGTACAATAAATTAAATATATACTACATAGATATCGTCATCATTTAATTACCTATAGAAATCATTAGTAATAGCCTCACACCTCTAAGTTCGTTATTGATCAGCTTCAGTTAACCTTACAACTGTACTTGGCCTTGTCTGTGGCAGAGATCACATGACTGTAGCCCGTAAGAGAGAAAAATAAGTAACAAGGTGATCTTACCTAAAAGTATGGTTCCAACACTGAAAAATCAGTTCTGGATAGAGTAAACAATTAATGGAAAATAAAACCTCACACTTACCGTATTTATTCCTCAATATACATACACATACATACTGCTTGTGATGTCATAGCACATAAAATGATTGATGTATTTATTTGCACAGCATAGTTTCCCGTCTCCCCATCCCCTTTCCATATCAATCATGATCATTGCTTTGCACAGTAAATGTTGTGTTTTTCACCAAAGTGATTTTTTTTTATAATAGAAAGGGAGAAAACCTTAAGTTTTGTACATAGATGTCCCTCTTTGCTTTAGCTATCATTTGGCAAAACAAAGTTAAAGTATTTTTTACAACCTTTATATGGCATCAACCTTTTCTAGCGCTGTACAATCATGCCAGTTATAAACTGTTCTTTTGAGAGGGATGAAGCTTTAAATTTGATGTACATCTTTTGTTTTTTTCTTGCAAACCGAGAGATGCTTTTAGAATTAACATGGATGTCTGGCCTACAGGATTTAGTATTGGCTTTGTCATAACATTGTAATGCTTAAACAATGTCTTCATACCAGGAAACAGCTAATCAATGGTTCCTATTGATTGTATCTTATATATTGTAGCGCCTGAAATCATACCCTGCATTCCAATGAATGAACGTGATATACAGAGTCCCTGTAGCAAATGTGTGCTGGCCTTATTTATGATCACTACAGCACTTACTCAAATAGCACTTTAGTGGCCAATATCCCTAAGGCATAAATTACTCAGCAGAGAATAGGTACTTCAATGTACTTACAACACTTAGGAAAAAGAACTGTTAGTGATAATATTTTTATACTGCCTGTTTCCATACAACTTCACTGACCAAACAGCAGCAATTATCTGCTAGTCGCATTGCTTTTTAGTCTGCAATATATATTATTGTTTTTAAGTTTTCTAAAATATTATCTACACTAAAGAATTTGAGGGGACTCATCTGGTTCTGGCATTGCACCCGGGAGTACCATTAAATTGCTGAATCTTTGACCAAACTTTGTGGTTTTTATTGGTTTTGGTCTGTTGGAAGGGTGGTGAGTACGTCTCCCCCCATTTTAATTCTTATAATTGTTTTTACTCTTTTTGGCGCCTATGGTACTTATCCTTAACACATTGCGATCCACCTATGGTGGCAAGGATTCTTCCTAAAATTTCTTTCTACAGAGAGCGACATCTTATACCTGAGTGGGGTCAGGTTCTAATTCTCCCCACCGGCATATGGAGTGGTTGCCTAGGGGCAACCCACGTTTGTGAGTATAAACTCGTTTTATTTCATTTTGTCCTGTTTCTTTGACATACTGCACCATTTGGGCTCTCGGTCTTTTGTTTTTGTTTCCGAAGTGGCAAATCAAATGCACTTCTTTCACATTTGATTTGATAATTTTCCAAGTTAAATACATTTTACATTAAATGTACATGTAGGTAAAAAAAAAGCATTTTGTTGACCCTCTCTACCAAAAGTATTGCTTGATTGGTAATATCCTAACAACTTCACACTCGGCACAATCAGAAACAAGCACTTAAGGTTGGGATGTATTATACATACCACAAGATATATATATTTCAACAAGTACTGATGATTGTAACATTTATGAAGTGTTTGGGAGCAGACCATGTTCTGTTTTTTCTCTTCATAAGCAATGTCCCCTTTAAATGTTCAAGTGTGTCCTGATATATTATAGTGATATTTATGGACATGATATAGCCTTATGTTCAATCAAAAAAGTTCTGTCTTTAAAAAAGACCTACAAACTGCTCACCTTGTTGGTCTATTTTAGTGGACGCTCCTATTGCCACGAGAGTGTGGTGAGTAATTTGCTCAAAGTAGGTTGGTATGTAATTCACTATTTACTAACCTATCCCAGTGCCAGGAAAGGGATAAGACTGCCGGTTGCTTGCTGGGAGGAAGAGATGAATATTTTTTTATTTTCACCGGTCTTGCAAACGGCAAAGCAATGAATGCAACGGTATTACAATATGTTTCAAATAAATAAAACAATGATAATCACCAGCAGATCCACTAATATAATCAAATGTAAAAATCAGATTTGTGGTACCGCATCTAAAACTTAGAACTTTAGTGATTTTCTGTTGTGCTCTGACAGTACTCCATCCACTGGACAAAGGGCACAAGTATTGGAATGCTGTGCTGGTTTTTCTGCTGTACTTGACTGTAAGAATTAGCAAGTATGGCTTAAAGTAGAGATATGTGAACTATTAGCCCACCATATGTTCCACCTCAGGCAGAGCTAACCAGACATTGATCATTATCAGGAGTATATTTCTTGAGTGCAAAGTTTGCAGCTTACTCTTCTATTGCCAATGCCACATCACCTCTAAGAATGTATGAAACGGAGAAAATCTTGCCTTGTATGGATATAAGTCTTAAAATTACGATCAAAACGAAGCACAGACTACTTCAGACAAGTTCACCATCAGTCCATAAGTCCTATTGCCCCAGCTCTTCTTTTCCATCGATGTGACAGCTGCTTCCATTACCGGCTGTCCTAGCACCCACAGAATAACCTTTGATGGTGCATGTGTTACTCACCTACTGATTGTCAGTGGGAAGCTAGGACCAGAGGAAATAATAAACTAGTAAATATAAAGTTGCATGCTCCTCTAGCCATGGAAAGCTGGGCCAGTAAGAATTATGGGCTAGTTATTAACTAGTCAGGTGTCTTTTTGTTTTGTTTTTCTTGGGGTTTTTTTTAAACATAGATGGTGTTTTAGGATAGGGAAGTAGCTGTGAAATGTTGACATTTTACAGCTTTTCGTAATATTCACTCATCAGCAGTCTTTAAATGCCAAAGCACTTCTTCTCAGCTGTCAAAAATACTTGAACTTAGGTAGGCATACACAATTGGATGCATGTTCAATCTGAAAACCAATCAGGTAATATTGATGTTTTGCCATCTTACACCACTAGATTTGAGTGAAAAGCCAATTGAAAACCTCTTGGAATATTGCCGTGGCTAGTTGTGTATTGCTCAATGCATAGATTGCCCACCCCTTCCACCCATGCTCAATCAATAAAAAGAATGGAATTTCCTGATCAAATCTAGACCATTGCCTGAGAAATTGAGAGAGGAAAAAAAACAAATTAAATTGGATTCAATGGTTTTATCAAGTCAAACGTCTGATTTATCAGTTTTGTTGCACAGTATATGGCCAGCTCTTTTCAGTAACGAACTTCATACAGCAGTGGTGAGCTATAATGTGAAGTAACCACATAGAACAGACAGAAAATATTTTTTTTCTGATACCACTCAAACAGCCTAAAATGTGTTTGATAGCTGTGCGTTACTGCACGGAGTACATCATAGTTGTGTTCTAGCATGTAATACTGGTTGTTTTTACTTTCTCAAAGTTAAAGAAATTAGATCATGCATTATACTATGATAACATTTTGATACACAAAACACTTATGAACAAGTTGAAAATCTGTGAAGAGCAGATTTAACGTACACATTCTAGGTGTAGTAGATGCTTAGTAAAACTATCCTGTTGCCTTTACTGATATAAATGTTTAGTGAATTACATTCAGTATTTGGTTTGTTCAGATTGGGATTGGGATGAACTCTGTCCAATCAGCAGAAGACAAATTTTTGCTGACCACCGGTGAATCTGGTTCTGCCACCAGTGCATCTGGTTCTCTGTTTGTAAACTAGTAAGAGGGTTCTTTGGGTTCCTTACTAGTATACTAAATTCTCTGAACACTCTGCACTTCTTAATGTGGGAACCAATTCTCTCCCGGGGCCTCTATACTCAGTGATTTGCTTTCACAGAGGCCTGCAACCATTCAGAGCTGCCTTATAGGATTACAGGGTGGGGATTTCTTACTCTGGAATTACTGATGCGGTCTAGTTTACATCAAGTGATGTAAACGTCATATGTTGTAATCATCACCCAAAACTCATGCTCATCCCATGACGTATGTAGGTCTCATGTAATAAGCAAGTTCAGGGCTATGTCTATATCTCTATAAAATATTCTAACTCTAACATTACTATAAGTTCTCATTTACTGTTTCAGCAATAAATCTTGACCTCTTTACAGTTTTCTGTGATCCAAACGTGTCTTTCCAATGAAAATCACTTGCTAAATGTTAGACTCAGCAAGCTTGTTTCTACACCTAGTCATAATGTGGGAAAATAAAGCAAACTGCGTTGCTTTTAATCTTGTAGACTATACATAATGGAGACAGGATTGCTGATTTGGTGGGATATATTTCTGGCTGTAAGTACACGTCATTAGATCAACACAGCAAAGATCTGAGCATTTCCTTCTCAGAATGTTCAATTATACTGTCAAACATTAACTTAGATAGAGAACATTTACCTTGACTATGACAGTAAGATAAACTGGATGACCAAATATCATCCTCTTCATCAGGAAATAACTGCTTGATTGCACCTTTCCACGTATTGGACAGATCTTTCTGGCCAGTATAAGGAATGTTTCGTAAATCACCTTCAATATATTTACCATATTAAAGTTTGAGTTGCTGCTAAGAAGTCAATTAAGATTCAAGAAAACCAAATTTCTATTAGTATTTTGGATAACAGAACGCATTTGTTGGTCAATTATGTTGATATACATCCACATCGGTTGTGCCCTAGCTGTGTTAATAATTGACACTGTGGACCAACTGGATTTGTACATACCACTGCGCAATCAATATCTTTTACACTTCTAAATAACAGATTGGCTCCCAGTTTTGGGTCAGAAATCATCAGCGTAAGACAAGAATTGTCAGTTTCAGGAAGACAATTCTTACAGTTTATGACATCAAAAACTGTCCACAGAATATGCACATTTTGTATGTTTCACGTTGCCGTCTAGACAGTGTAAAGGTAGATTTATGTAAGTCTTCCTGTTGGTTTTTTCAGAATCAATGATGTTGCGTATTATGGTTGTACAGAAGTGACCCTTTCTCCATTGTAATTATTTTTTATGTTTTTCTTTTTCTCTTTTTTGTACTTTATAGACTATATATTGTGGAAATGTTCAATGCTAATTAAAATGAAGAATTAATGGTTATATATATTGTTCTGTCTGCATGTGTTTTATCGTTTTGAAGTAACATTTCTAATAAAGGAGATAGTACTAAATTGAGTTTGTGTTTTGTAATTCATGGTTTTAAAGCCAATTGTGGCCATATCAGAATCAGAATCATTTATTTCGCCAAGCATGACTGGGTCCTGCCCGGAATAAGGTTTGGCTCAATTAGAAAAATATACACCAAATATATAGTATACAGTACAATAAACAATATGTGAACATTTAAAGGGACACTTAAGTCAACCAAAAAAAATGAGTTTTACTCACCTGGGGCTTCCAATAGCCCCCTGCAGCTGTCCGGAGCCCTCGCCATCTCCCTCCGATCCGCCTGGCCCCGCCAGCAGCCACTTCCTGTTTCGGTGACAGGAGCTGACAGGCTGGGGACGCGAGTGATTCTTCGCGTTCCCAGACACATTAGCACCCTCTATGCTGCTATATGGTATATGATATATGCTATAGCAGCATAGATGGCGCTATTGTGGCCAGGAACGCGAATAATCACTCGCGTCCCCAGCCTGTCAGCTCCTGGTACCGAAACAGGAAGTGGCTGCCGGTGGGGCCAGGAGGATCGGAGGGAGACGGCGAGGGCACTGGACAGCTGCAGGGGGCTATTGGAAGCCCCAGGTGAGCAAAACTCATTTTTTTTGTTTGACTTAAGTGTCCCTTTAAAGAATTAAAGAGACATTTAAAGAATTAATGAGGTAGATAAAATGGTGACTTAGTAGACAGTGCAATTACAGCCTAACAGACAGTTTGTCCATAAGCAGCAACCAGTCTACAAACTTTGGGTGGAGGGGGAATGATAGGAAGGAACACTGGTGCGGGGGAGTGAGTGGGAGGTAACCTGGGAAATAACCTGTAGCAGTTGTGTAAAGTCAATGTTTCCATTGGAGGAAATTGGGTTATTGTCCTCAATCAGGGATTGCACAAGGGACTCCTAAATTAGGGATTGCACAAGTCACAATAACATGTGACTGGTACAAAATTTAAGGCCCCCCACTTTTCCCACTGCATCATTTTACCTAAAACTGTCCCTACAGTTGAGGGGTTGAGATCGAAGCAGTCACTAACTATGGCCCAATTAATGGAACAAATCTATGCAAGTTTCAGTTGTTATGTATATTCACATAATCACAGTCTTGAACATTCTAGCAGTGCAACGTCACCAATACTACTGTAACATGTGCAGTTATGTGTGGAGTAGTGCACAGGCATGGAATTTCAGACCCCCTTATGTTGAGGTATGAGCTTACACAGGAAGAAAAGTACAGGAAGAAAATGCAACAGAAGATAAACAATCAACTAAGCTTCTGGGAGGATCACACATTTACTGATGTGCAGACAACTTTCCTATACCTGTACATTTAGAAATGTCTAGTATGACTCCTGCCAAGCATAACAAGTACAAAATTGGGTGAGAGAATGGTGACAGTCCGTGTAATGGGAAAAAAGTCAGAAATCATTTTGCTTTCAGAATAGAAGAAATGGATGTGAACCAGCTAAAATGTGTACAAGTCACACTTTGCTTTAAAATGGACACTAGCCATGTGTTTTACATAGCTACAGCTTGTTTGGTAAAAAAAAAAAAAAAAAAAAAAAGACATCCGTCCATCAGGTTCATCCAGAACAATAAATAAATACATGCTCATTAAACAACTCTTTCCTGTTTAATTCATTCATTCATGATAAATACCTGGTTACACTGTACAGGGTCTTAAAGACAAAGGACCCAAAAGGCTAGCACCACCAGATAAAGAGAACTTAAGGCAGCAAGATTTATTGGTTCCAACTGTGATGAAAGGTGGTCCACTATGCAAGTGTCTGTTGATTGAAATACAAATTTTATCTTAACATGACCTCAAGCAACTAAGGTAGGGGTGACCTGAAACGGTATCTGCTATATACCGGTAACCCCTTAGCCTCCCTCTTTCAAAAAGCACCCACAGCTGGTAAGAAAAGAGCGCTTTGGACTTACTATGGCCTAGAGGGCTGCTTGATAAATCCGAGCAATGAGGAAGCATCTCACTCCCACCTGCTAACATGTACAGAGGATTCCTGAGAGTTAAAGGGACACTTAAGTCAAACAAAAAAAATGAGTTTTACTCACCTGGGGCTTCCAATAGCCTGCTGCAGCTGTCCGGTGCCCTCGCCATCTCCCTCAGATCCTCCTGGCCCCGCCGGCAGCCACTTCCTGTTTTGGTGACAGGAGCTAACAGGCTGGGGATGCGAGTGATTCTTCACGTTCCTGGCCACAATAGCGCCATCTATGCTGCTATAGCATATATCATATACCATATTGCAGCATAGAGGGTGCTAATGTGTCTGGGAACGCGAAGAATCACTCGCGTCCCCAGCCTGTCAGCTCCTGTCACCGAAACAGGAAGTGGCTGCTGGCGGGGCCAGGAGGATCGGAGGGAAACAGTGAGGGCACCGGACAGCTGCAGGGGGCTGTTGGAAGCCCTAGGAGAGTAAAACTCATTTTCTTTGTTTGACTTAAGTTTCCCTTTAAGACATGGAGATTGTATTATCTGTAGCCTGCCCAAAGACTTCAGCACTCTTCTATGTGCACAACATATTTGATCTGTTGCTTGATTGCAGTCTAGTTCCTGTTGTTGCGTACTTGCTGGCAGAGTCACTGAAGGGAAGTCCATCCACTATTATCTCTTCTGCTCAATTGCTAAACTACTCTACTGATGCCAACCCTTTAGACTCAGTCTGTTGGGTAACACATCTGGGCCCTTATTCAATTCATTTATTCTCTTATGTTTCCTCCTAGGTGATATTTTCACACCGTATCAATAAAATGCCTTTTAAGCCACCAGTGAGCAAGAAAATACTCAGAATAATGTTATTTAAACAGGAGATGAAAAAGTATTTCCTAAGAGAACACTTAGGAGAACAAAGTAAATTGAATAAGGGCCCTGATGTTCTTCAGCCCAGATAGGAAATCAAATAAGACCTTGGCCCATATGCAATTTCCTTTTTCTCCCGAGTTTTCTCCTTGGTGATAATTTTTCACCTTCTCTTTAAACTAACTTCAGCATTTCGCAATTTAAAAAGTACCAAAAGTATTAGAAAAAAGTTCTATCAAATTGGTTTTGTGTATTTTCATGCTTACTGGAGTTTTAAAAGGCATTTTATTGACAAGGTGTGGAAATATCAACTTGGAGAAAACTAAAGAGAAAAAGTGCATTGCATATGGACCTTTGTGGCTACTAGCTTGTCCCCCCAGGCACATATCTGGTAAAGAAGAAACTCCCTGGGCAAAGGTAGTCACTGGTCACCCTACTCTGATCACCAGATGCCTTGTCAGTGCACACTGAGGGGAGGTGGTTGTCTTATTTTCTCACAAAAGAACTGTAATCAAGGCTGATTGACCTATGAGCTCTGTGGATATTTCTCTTCCCAACTGGGATGCACAGTAACGAGTGAAAGTTAAGGTGTTATCTGATTGCCCTGATAAAGATAATAACAAACTATTTGGTTGCAACATTAGAAGGCAGAGATAAGAATAAATACATGATTAAAAATAGCTGTCCTGGTTGGGTTGTGTAAGAACTATGCATTGTGCCCCCACTACCGGTGCAGAGCACATACATCACTGACATACATGAAACATTCAGTCCCATTAATTATGCCAGCATACGTCTTGCACAGAACACTGCTATTCATTGTTGGAAACTTTCTCAAAAAAATAATAAGGAAAATAATTTTCAATTTCCAGGTGCACCAACTCAGTTGTCTTTCAAATATTGCTGAATATAAAGATAACAGACTCATCTATTATTTCAGCAGAGTTGAGGTTGAACTGCAATTAGTGAGAAATAGCAGCCAGGAGTAATCTGAGTGAGGGAGTGAGTATGAAGAGAAAGATACATCAATCCATGAAACTAACATCCAGCTAAGGGGAACAGCATTTTATGTGGGTCCATCATATACATGCAATGTGTAAGTAAGCTATTCAGTGATCTGGCTTTATTAACTACACAGTCTGGGAAGGGGACTGCATTTATATTGATCACAGTTTTTTTTAGCTTCATTGCAGAGCATCATCCTCTTTGACTTTTTGAAGCTTTGCCAACACTTCAATGAGGAACACTGCAATTAAAGGACTTACGAAGTTACGAGGCGAACTGGCCCCAAAAAGTTAAATACCTGTATGAAATATCAATGCACGGAGGGTGCCGTCCGCGCCCTCCGTGCCATTCCGCTGGGTCCCCGCATCCCAATGTGCCCCCCAGCCGGTCCCAACCCCACAGCCCGGGTCGGGCTCTCCTTCCTCCAGTAAGATGGCCGCCGGAGCTGGCCGCGGATACGCAGTCCACATATGCGCGAGTGCGGCTGCGCAGCTCTAGGGCCTCCCCCCCCCGATCCACGCTATAGGCCGTCTCCTGTTGCGTGGATCGGGGGGAAGGCCCTAGAGCTGCGCAGCCGCACTTGCGCATATGCGGACTGCGCAGCCGCGGCCAGCTCCGGTGGCCATCTTACTGGAGGAAGGAGAGCCCGACCCAGGCTGTGGGGTCGGGACTGGCCGGGGGAGCACATTGAGATGCGGGGACCCGGCGGAACGGCACGGAGGGCGCGGACGGCGCCCTCCGTGCATTGATATTTCATACAGGTATTTAACTTTTTGGGACCAGTTCGCCTCGTAAGTCCTTTAAGGTATTGGTGAAAAGAATGAAGAAGCCTGGGGTCCTAAAAGAAAAACACAAATGTCTGTCAAGAGATGAACACTTAGAGATCTAAAAAAAAGTTTGTTGAAATCTGGTTTGTTTTTTTCTCTTTTAAATCACTTACACTTACAGGCAGTGGGCTTAGGGGTGTAATAGACGACCACTGAACTTGTAAGCCATACAAGGGTGGTTATCTGATTGCTTAGTTATTGTACTAACACTTAACATTTGGTGCTCGGGCCTTTTCCTATGCAGCCCCTACTCTATGGAACTCACTTCCACAATCAGTACGAGAGGCTCCTTCTCTGGACAGCTTTAAAAAAAGGCTAAAAACTCACCTCTTTTCCCTAGCCTTTGAGACTGCATAATGCAGGGTCACAGCGCTTTGAGTCCCCAGGGAGAAAAGCGCTATATAAATATTATTGTTATTGTTATTGTTACTAACAGAAGTGCCAGCAGAAAGAAGGTTGTCCAATGAGCTCCAGTGCCCACCTCTGCATGGTCCTTTATGGGGAGCACCTCCAACTGTTGACAAGCATAAAGCAGCTGCTAGCCAGAGCAGGGGGACCTCCATGCTGGCAGGGTCTCTTTCTGCCCCTTACCACCTCCATGTCTGAGGTCAAAAGCTGGTGGTATGTGGCACTCTGTTTTTTCAGACATGTATAAAGGGAACCTGAAGTGAGAGGTATTAGGAAAAAATGGATTCGCCAAGTACAATGGTGCAATTGCTTGTGGTTCTCTTGGCATAGGCAAAAGTACTCAAACCTTAACAGTTATACAGTAGTACATGTTACATTTACAGCTACATTTACAAAACATTAACAACACATTACCAACACATTAACATATTATCAATAGTGTAAGTTAGATTTACAGAAGAGAAACACTTGAGGAAAGCATGTGGAGCGGGCGGCTGAGAGTTGTGCAGACTTGGGGCTTGATTCAGAAAGCGGTGCTAACTGTTAGCACGCTTGTGAAAAGCCCTCTATCATGCCTAAACTCAGTTAGGTCATGATAAAATCAACTCGCATGGGGTGCGACATTAACGTCGCACCCCATGCAACCTTATAGACGCATAGGGTGCGCCGTTATCGTTTCGCGCGCACCGCGTTTGCGCATAAAGTTTTGCGTGGGACTTTGACACATGAGTTGATTTTCAAAACAGTGCTAACCTAGTTAGCACCCTACTTAACACGCCCAAAGTCTTTAGGCGTGCTAACTAGGTTAGCACCGCTTTCTGAATCAAACCCGCACCGTGCGGATCTTTCAAGCATCTTCATTGTCTGAATAACAAACCTGAAACAAGCATGTGGCTGATCTTGTCTGATTTTTATCAGAAACGTCTGCATGCATGTTCAGGGTCTATGGTTAAAAGAAATAGAGGCAGAGGATCAGCAAGACAGCCAGGCAACTGGTATTGTTTAAAATTAGATAAATATGTCAACCTCCATTTGCCTCTCACTTCAGGTTCCCTTAAAAAAAGACACAAAATATTTTCCCACTGTCGAACATGATGTGCTAGTTGCACACCATATGCAGCATCTTAGAAAGCTCCTGTTTGGCAGTGCCGGGTTCAGGAAGCCACAGCAGATAACAAGCAGTGAGAGATGTTCTTGTATCTCCTCACACATGAGATAAAACCCATCTATAATGAGTAAATCAAGGAAGCAGTAAGTTGCAATGCTATAGGTTAATCAATGCACAAGGAAGCACAACCTTACTGGACTTAAGTGAATTTATCCCACAATAAGAACTTATGGGAAATTATGGTGTATCGGGGCCATAATATTTAACCACTTTACCCCCAGCTGTATGGATATCTCCGTCCCTTTTTCCATCCTTTCACTCCCAGGGATGGAGACATTCGCACCTCACGTGCTCCCGCCGCTGCCCGCGCTCCTGCTCGCTCGTGCGCACACTCCCGCTCTTGTGCACGCTGCCGCCTGCTCGCCCGGAGATCAATGAACAGGAAAAACCATTCCCGTTCGTTGATCTAAGCCCCACAATAATCCGCTGCTTCTGTGAGAAGCAGCGCGATCATTGTGGAAAAAAAAAATTCCCAGCCTCGTAGCACTTCTTGCAAGTGTCCTTCCGACGCTTGCAGGTCGCATAAACAAAAAGTTACTGTGGCCATCTTGTGGCCAAATAGTAAAACTATTAGTTTTACACAAAAAAATTAACTCATTACCTCCCACATTCCCCAATTTTTTTTTTTGTAATAAAAAAAAAAATTTACAATTAAAAAAAATACATAAAAAAATCACAATTAAAAAAGTTACCTTAGGGACTGAACTTTTTAAATATTTATGTCAAGAGGGTATAACACTGTTACTTTATAAACTATGGGCTTGTAGTTAGGGATGGACGCAAAACTGAAAAAAAAAATTCACCTTTATTTCCAAATAAAGTATTGGCGCCAAACATTGTGATAGGGACATGATTTAAACGGTTTTATAACCGGGACAAATTGGCAAATACATTTCATGGGTTTAAATTACAGTAGCATGCAATATTAAAAACTATAATGGCTGAAAACTGAAAAATAATGAATTTTTCCCACATTGTTTCCTATTTTCCCATTAAAACATATTTAGAATAAAATAATTCTTGGCATAATGTCCCACCTAAAGAAAACCTAATTGGTGGCGAAAAAAACAAGATATAGTTAATTTAATTGTGATAAGTAATGATAAAGTTATAGACGAATGAATGGAAGGAGCGCTGAAAGGTGAAAATTGCTCTGGTGCTTAAGGGGTAAAACCCCTCAGTGGTGAAGTGGTTAAAATGAAGTTCTAGAGACATTGATTAACATAGTGCCATTTATATTGTCATGTGCAGACAGCACACAGCAATACTACTGCTACTAACAACAGCAGAGTACCGTGCATTGCGCAGTTACCACAACCAGCATTACACGGTAATGCAAGTGTTGCTACTGTAATGCATGTTACGCTACTTGTGTAATATGCATTACCATAGTATTGCTCACGTTACTTATGTACTGCGTTCATGCTAGTCTCACAGCATGCAGTACTGTGATGGTGTTAATATTAACAATGCTTTATGAATAAGTTCTCTGATCAACAAAGCATTGTGTGTAATGTTTCTGTGTATTGACGTTTTCTTGTATGGTGAGGGGGTGGGCTGCAATACCACAATATGATCATGTAGGATTATGTAAAAACAGGAAACACATGAGACATAATACAAAACAAAACTAAAGACATCAAATTATGAAAGCAGAAAAGAACCTTTTAACGAAACCATCACTTACTATTGTGCCTTATATGAATGTCGTGCAGATTCATTTCAAGGACCATTTCCCACTGATTCCATTGTTTTCCTTTTCATGCAGGTGGTGACTTAGCAATGTGCATAACTTCCATCTCTCACTATTTCAACAACATGACTTCCCACACAAATAGAAGTATTTCCCGCATATCAGGCACAGGTGTGACACTTTAAAGCTGCAGTTTGGATCTGTTGGAGGGCAAAAAGGTATAATACCATGTTTCATATTATTAACACCTCAGATTAATTTGTTCTTGACAGGAATGTAGCTGTTATTACCAACGTCATTGTGAAAACACTGGAGAAGAGGACTGAGTGCTGTTAGTAGTGGTAGTCAATGAGACAATGAGATGCTAATAATTTCATGTTGGTGCAAAATGTATCTTCATTTTGTGCACATTTATGCAGGTTGGCATTTGACCAGTCGAATTCAGTAGCTGATGTTTTTGATAGATCTAGCACCCTTATTTTAATTTTGTAATCCTATACAATAAAATGCAAGTGTCCCTGTGGCATCAACTGAATGGTTGTGTGTCCCTGGCTTTTTTGTACTGAGCATGTGCGCAGCCAGGGCAGTTAGGACACAGAGCCGGTGTAATGTCTGATTGCGCTGCCCGGAAGCTCTCTTCCACACTGAGTAGCACGCATGCTCAGTGTGAAGTTAATGATGCTGCTGGAGGTAAAATACTAAATATCTCCGCTCCCACACCTCTTACACTCCCCAAATTTTCAGGGTAGGGAGGGGACCCCCCGAACTACCTTTATACCAAATTGCAGCCCCTGAGCCCCGCTGGTTCAGGAGATAGATTACAGTAACCTATCTCGGGAACCAGCTGGGCTCGGGGGCTGCAATTTGGCATAGAGGCCGTTCTGGGGGTCCCCTCCCTACCCTGAAAATTTGGGGAGTGTACGAGGTGTGGAAGCAGAGATATTTATTATTTTACCTCCAGCAGCATCATTCAATGGGAACTGTGGCCGCACAGTCTCCTACTGCGCATGTGGGGCAGCGCAAATCCACAGGCAGCGTAATCAGACACAACACCGGATCTGACAGTTTGCTGTGTGTGGTTCACAGAGGTTCTCATTGCATTGTGGGAAATATCAGCTTTTCCAACTGCCAAGCAAGCAGCTCCCTGTGTGCATATACCTCAGACAGTGGTGGGGAACGAGCAAGCAGGACGCGTATGTGCGCACATTGCGGGGAGTATCGACTGTGACCTAGTGCCCGTTTTTTTAACGGGTGGGCCTTTTTACTTGTAAACGTGTAAAGACGGAAAGAAAACACAAGCTATTTTAGTATCCTTTTAATCTATTTTAACCATCTCAGACATTTCCCATCTTTCTTTTAAATAATAATTACAGTTTTGCAGGGTTTTCTTTTCATTTTCAGATGTTTACTTTCACTGATCATCTTTGCATAAAACCAGAAAAATAACCTCGTTTAATGTTTCTGATTAACTCTGATGTTGAAAAAAAAAGAAAGCAACAAACATAGGCCAACTTGGAGAAAAACCACAAAGTTTTGTATTCTCAAAACAGGAACAAAAACACGGGAATTAAAATAAAATGCATATTCATATGAACATATGGACAAATAAGGAAAAACGCTTCCATTAGATTTCTCTCTGTTTTTAGAAGGAAAAGAACAATTAAAAACAGATTAAGCAAATCAAATGTTGCTGTGAATAATGCCACAGCTCAAAGCATAAAATGAGTATGGAAACACTGCACAATATAACTGTTTTAGGCCAAGCTGATATGAAAAGTGGTAACTCACATTACTCTAGCAATGTGTGTGTTACCTAGGTAATGTGAGTGAACACAAGGAATCCAGTGCAGATTTGGGTGCAGCCGGCGCCACCATAGACCGTAATAGGAATTACGGCTATAGCGGTGCACAGTGAGTAACTTCGGCGCTGTCAGAAGACCTGGACCTGGAGGGGGAATAGTGATTAATGCCGCCAGGACTTGTGCAGCAGCAGGATAAGCCATATATGGTCTGTATCCTGCGCCCAAGTCTCCCGGTGGCGATCTCTCTTGTATGGAATGTGCGTGCATGCGTATTGTAGTGCAACCCCATGAGTTGGGCGTCAGGTGGTGCTACTAGTAAAAAATATTGATAATTTACATTACAGATAATTTACTATACATAACCCTGCCCCACCTAAGACCTAACACTAAACCCCTTTAAGTTCCTAAAACTAACCTCCCCCTCCTAATTCCTAACACTAACCCCAGTCCCCAAATGCCTGCTAAACCTTCGGCTACCACCATTATTTCCGATTGTGCGCCAGATTACTTATAACTAAGGCTCAACACACACCATACAATCTTAGTTGTTCAATCTTACCACTTTCATGTAGTATAAGAGCTTATCCATTCAATCATTCAAGGTATTTTCAATCTGTTGGCCCTTATACTACATAGATTTGGTAAATCTGTACAACCAAGATTGTATGGTGTGTGTTGAGCTTAAGACAGATGTGTACTAGACGCCTGCAAAACCCCGTACACAAATGACCTGATGTGATTTCCACTATTTGAGCAACTATGCTATGTGTTAAATAACTACTGTAAATGTCCGTAAAATTACTGTCTGCAAATAACAATTTTACTGGAGATACTGTACATGATAAACCCCCTAGTCACCTGTCTATTGGTATGCCACTATAATCAAGTCTAGGCCAGAATTTGTTATGATTTGTAATATTTGTGGACTTTAATATCATCTGTAGGCAGAGAAAATGCAAATCTATTGGGCACAAATGAATATGCCTGCTCATATTTTCTGTTTTGTTTCTATCCCAGTGTATAATGGTTTCTTAGTCCATAGTCTCTCCTTGAAAACATTACCAGAAATGTGAATATGACATCCTTTGAGACCATTAGTTTGCTAAATTAGAAAGAAAAAAATACAATTTCTCCTCTTTCTTCACTTGCACCAGCTTCCTGTACCATACAGTTTGTAGGCCTCCTCTGATGTCAACATCACTGAGAGGGCAAAGCTACATAACAATATACACCAATATGTAGATGTAGGTGTTTCTGATGTAGAAACCGGGATAATTAACGCAAAAGTGTGTATCCTGAATAATTTACTGCATTCTACTATATGTCACTTCAGTGCCTGTTTAATCCTCCTAACATCCATGTCATAGTTGTTACATTACTCTTCCTTACATATCCTTAGTTGTAACACTGCTCTTCTTCAGGATGATGTTCTGCCCCAATCTTTAAGAGAAGTAATTCATCAAAGTCTAAAGGCTGTACTTTTGATAAGCTAGACCACTCACTGCATGTTTTCATGAAGAATTCAATCATTCTCAACAGCATTGGTTAATAGTTTATTTGTGGTGCTGTATGGAAGAGTCCATCTCTAGTGGCCAAGTGCAAATGCCTGTAACAATTGGTGTACGCACGCAGAGAGAATCTGATTATTGGTGATCTGCAGTATCACCAAGAGTACAGATCTATACCTGATTATGGATGATATGCAGAATCACCAATAATACAGATATAGTGCTAACCTCTGGACACCTCTAGATATATATATATATGGTGAGTGTTTGGTGTAACAGTATGACTTTGAGCAACCCACCTGATGAACAGGTGACCCTAAGCAGTACAGAAGACACCACTATGGAGAGTACAGAAACCTTCTAGCAGCCTGAGACTCTCCAAGGGGTGGAGTCAGGCTGAAGGTAGGAAGGATGGAAGAGTGAGTGACACCTGAACGTGGATGTCACTGACTGATCTTGGAGACTATCTCTTAAGTGGAGAGAGATAACTCTCGAGGTCGGGCAAGCCAGGTCGGCAACACACAGACAAAGTATAGAGACAGAAGGCTGATTCGGTATCCAAGTCAGGCAGGGTTTGGCAACGTGATATCAGATATGCGTGGTACCGAATCAGAAAGCAGAGGGATAGTCAGGAAAGCAATAGGTCATAACAAATATCAAACAATGCCTAGTCTTAGGTGTGAGGTCCGTGGTCTCTACACCCTGGAACTAGTCTGATGTATAACAGAATGATAACACAAGTTCCCTAGTCTTGGGTGTGAGGTCTGTGGTCTCTACACCCTGGAACTAGTCTGAGGTATAACAGAATGATGACACAAGTTCCCTAGTCTTGGGTGTGAGGTCCGTGGTCTCTACACCCTGGAACTAGTCTGAAGTATAACAGAATAATAACACAAGTTCCCTAGTCTTGGGTGTGAGGTCCGTGGTCTCTACACCCTGGAACTAGTCTGAAGTATAACAGAATAATAACACAAGTAATCTGGCTCAGTGTGAATTCCCAGGTCCTCCTGGTTCAAACACACTGTAGGATCTGACTAAGGTCTGAGTGCTTCCACGTAGTGATCGCAACGGCAGACAACCAGCAACTGACAAGCAAGCTGTATATATAGTTGCAGGACTCTGCCGCCCCGTCCGAGCCACTCAGCCAATCAGGAGTCCAGCAGGAATCAGCTGATCGTCCTGATCAACTGATACATCTCCTGCTGGTATAAAGGTCCTGACTTCTGGCGTGCGCGCGCGTAGCTCTCCATCCACGTGCACTAGAGATCCCAGCCGACCCGGACATGTGTTGCTGCGCGGACAAACCGCCGCGCTGGACGCGGAATCAGCCGTCTTGCTGTCAGTTCACACGGCGGCTTTTCTGTGTTCTCCCACAGTACCAGACTCACGCTGCTGCATTTAAACCGCCGCGCTGGACGCGGAACCAGCTGCCTTGCTGTCAGTACATGCGGCGGCTTTTCCGCGTTTCCTTACAGTACCCCCCCCCCCCCCCCCCCTGCGGAGTGGACTCCGGACACTTCCCACCCGAGTTCCCAGAATGTGGGTCTAGAAACTTTCGGTCTCACATTCCGATTGGTCTTCTACCATCACAGGGAGGGAGGGAGGGAGGGGAATCTACGTGCACTGCTGGCTTCAACAGAGACACATGGACTGATCTTACACCTCTCATACTGGCTGAGAAATCAACAGCATAGGTGACATAGTTAACTTTCCTGGTCACTGGGAATGGTCCTATGAATGTAGGACCCAGTTTGGGTAATGCTCACTTCAGGGCCCCATGCCGAGAGGATACGTACACCATGTCCCCAGGGGAAAACTCCCACTCTACAGACTTTCTCTTATTAGTCTGATTTTTCTGAGTCCGGGGTTTCCTTGACACTGGTAAATGTTGTAAAGTACCCGGTGAGGTCTGACTAGATGTTTTACCCTCTAGAATGTCTCGCTGGCAAGGGCCCAGGTTAGGCATCCAGTCCTCCACCGTCTCCGCAGGTGCCCTGACCACCTTCCGAGGTAGGCCAGTCTCAGGCTCGGAACATTTAATTAAAGCTTCGGCTTTGACCTGCACTGCCACTTCTCCGACCTGTATCTTGGTAGCACCAACCCCAACTCTCCCCAAACAATGCCGATGACAATGGGCTGACCATTTCAGTAACTGTCCTGAAGCCCAGTCAATCTGTGGGGAATGGATTTTCAACCAGGGCATACCAAGAACAATGGTGGAGGTTGCCATGGGCATCACCAGGAACTGTAATCTCTCTTCATGTAACGCCCCTAAACAACTTGACAACCAGGGGGTTTGGAAGAGAGTCTGACCACTCTGCAATGGAGAGTCATCCACTGCAGTGACCAGAATCTGCCGTTCTAATGGGACCAGGGGTATCCCCAATTTTTTTACAAAATCGTAATCTATGAGGTTTGCTGCAGAACCGGAGTCCACAACGGCTTCTGTGGAACTAGTCTGACCCTCCCATGTAATAGAGCAGGGAAGGAGCAGACGATCATTGTTTAGAGGTAACGACTGCTCGCCTCTGGTGTTGACCAACCCCAGACGGCAGCATTCTCCTGGCCCCTTAGCACCATATAGATCGCGTTTTCTTGACCTTTTGTGACCCTTCTTCACCTGACTCAGCCCTGAATATCCGATTTGCATCGGCTCGTCAGAGGGTGACGAAGATCGAGAAGGGTTGTCTGAGATAGACCTTACAGCATTCCTACCACAAATCTGTTTCTGGTAGCGCAAACGGCGATCTATCTGCATGGCCAAAGAAATTGCCTCATCTACAGATTTGGGCTCAGGATGTCCTATCATTACGTCATGGATTGCATCTGACAATCCTGCCAAAAAACAGCCCAATAGTGCAAATGACCCCCATCTCTCAGATACTGCCCATTTCCTGAACTCAGCAGCGTAATTTTCAACCGCAACCCTTGCCCTGCCGCAACGTCTTGAGCTTCCGCTCAGCGGTAGAGGCAATGTCCGGATCATCATAAATTATAGCCATTGCTTTAAAAAATTCCTCAACCAAGGCTAAAGCCTCATTCCCTGGCTGAAGATTATATGCCCAGGTCTGGGAATCCCCTGACAACAGAGTCTTAATGAACGTAATCCTCTGTGCCACGGTTCCCGACGAACTAGGCCTTAACTCAAAGTATGTGTAACAATTGCGGAATAATCTCCGTGATCAGCGCACAAGGCGTGCACTGACACGGCGGAAATCCTCCACAAGCGTATGAAGGGGGGAACCCAGCTTTGGTGCAAGCACCAGTAGAGGGCAATTCCCACCGGCAGATGGCGCTGTGGAGTGCAGATGAGTACAACCGCTGCACGGCCACAGATGCCAGATGGGGATTGTACAGATCAAGACAATGCGGGGCTGAACAGCCCTTTAAAGAGAAAGAGCACAGGTACAGGATGAATGTGTGTTCACCAATCTAGTCGCGACCCAGCGACGGTGAACACACATCAGCAGAAAAAAAGTAGGAACGCAATCACGAGAGAGGCAATTGCCAGAGGTGACACAAGGCTTAAGCAAGGCAGGGGACGAGAGTAGCACAGGCACAGCAAATCATACAATGAGAATGATAAAGAAAATAACAAACGCTAACTAAACGCAAACACCACACTCATTCGCAACAGCGAACGCGTTTACTGCGCGGTCTCCGCGTGTTACGCACAACAGAGACAAGCATGTCTAACTAACCAAAGACAGACAAACACGAAACAGAACGTGAACGCTTGCTTAACGGTTACCTCACCGAGCCTACAGCAAGCGCCCGGATCAGACAAGACAGACAAACAAGAAACAGGAACTAGGCAGACAGGATCCACCGCTCTTCCGCCAGAGCAAGTGTGATCCAAGCAGGAACACAGATCAGAAAGATCCACAGCCGCTAACGCTAGCGGCTAGTGCGATCTAAACTCAGGAACAAGAAAACAGATCAGAAGGATCCACAGCGCTAGCGCTAGAGGCTAGTGTGATCCAGGAAGACAGAACAGAAGGATCCACAGCACTAGCGCAAGGCGAGTGCGATCCAGGAAGACAGAACAGAAGGATCCACAGCACTAGCGGAAGGCGAGTGCGATCCAGGCAAGACAGATCAGATGAGATAGCTGGTAGCAACCGCTGCTCCAGCTATACTCCAAGAACAAAGATCAGAAGGATCCACAGCCGCTACCACTAGAGGCTTGTGCGATCCAAACACGACAGATAGATAAGGTAGCCGGTAGCAACCGCTGCTCCAGCTTACACTCCAAGAACAAAGATCAGAACGATTTCCTGTCGACCACCGCTGGGACAGGACAATCGCAACAGACAAACAAGACAGATATGCAATCCTAACTGCACTAGGGAACCTGCCTAGTGCAGTCCCAAGAATTACTCTAAGATAACTTTAACAAGAAGTAGCATGGCTGACACTCTAGGAGTGTTTAATACAAACCCTGAAGGAATGACCAGCAAAGGATTGTGGGTGATCCCAACCTGTATACTGCCAGCAGCTAGATGATTTGCATAACCAATGTATGCAAATCCCTCAACAGCAGAGCAGGTCTGGAACTTGCAAGATAAAGCCAGGTCTCTTATCCAGAGACCTGCATCCCTCACACACAAGGAATGGTCAAACAACTGTCTGCCTGTGCAGCCAGCTGAGCGGATCCTTACAGTATGATAACACTCTATTTCTAAAATTCTGAAAGTCAGATCTGTGGCCAGAAAACCTTTCAGGTACGAGCATACGAATGTCCGTGACTGGAGGAGATCGCACTAAGTTTATAGCTGATTGAAGTTCCTGAATAGCCCCAAATAGCTGGCTAATCTAGGTATGTTGGTTCAAAAATGCCCCGGAAAGATTGTTTACCGCGGCGGTCAGGACTTCAACATGACTATACAGTGCGTCCATTTGGTTTTGGTCTGCCGTTCTGTAACGATCGGTGTCCGCACGCAGAGAGAATCTGATTATTGGTGAAATGCAGTATCACCAAGAATACAGATCTATACCTGATTATGGATGATATGCAGAATCACCAATAATACAGATATAGTGCTAACCTCTGGACACCTCTAGATATATATATATATATGGTGAGTGTTTGGTGTAACAGTATGACTTTGAGCAACCCACCTGATGAACAGGTGACCCTAAGCAGTACAGAAGACACCGCTATGGAGAGTACAGAAACCTTCCAGCAGCCTGAAACTCTCCAAGGGGTGGAGTTAGGCTGAAGGTAGGAAGGACCAGAGAGTGAGTGACACCTGAAGGTGGATGTCACTGACTGATCTTGGAGACTATCTCTTAAGTGGAGAGAGAGATAACTCTCGAGGTCGGACAAGCCAGGTCGACAACACACAGACAGATAAAGTATAAAGACAGAAGGCTGATTCAGTATCCAAGTCAGGCAGGGTTTGGCAACGTGATATCAGATATGCGTGGTACCAAATCAGAAAGCAGAAGGATAGTCAGGAAAGCAATAGGTCATAACAAATATCAAACAATGCCTAGTCTTAGGTGTGAGGTCCGTGGTCTCTACACCCTGGAACTAGTCTGATGTATAACAGAATGAAAACACAAGTTCCCTAGTCTTGGGTGTGAGGTCCGTGGTCTCTACACCCTGGAACTAGTCTGAGGTATAACAGAATGATGACACAAGTTCCCTAGTCTTGGGTGTGAGGTCCGTGGTCTCTACACCCTGGAACTAGTTTGATGTATAACAGAATGATAACACAAGTTCCCTAGTCTTGGGTGTGAGGTCCGTGGTCTCTACACCCTGGAACTAGTCTGAAGTATAACAGAATAATAACACAAGTAATCTGGCTCAGTGTGAATTCCCAGGTCTTCCTGGTTCAAACACACTGTAGGATCTGACTAAGATCTGAGTGCTTCCATGTAGTGATCGCAACGGCAGACAACCAGCAACTGACAAGCAAGCTGTATATATAGTTGCAGGACTCTGCCGCCCCGCCCGAGCCACTCAGCCAATCAGGAGTCCAGCAGGAATCAGCTGATCGTCCTGATCAGCTGATACATCTCCTGCTGGTATAAAGGTCCTGACTTCTGGCCCGTGCGCGCGTAGCTCTCCATCCAGGTTCACTAGAGATCCCAGCCGACCCGGACATGTGTTGCTGCGCGGACAAACCGCTGTGCTGGACGCGGAATCAGCCGCCTTGCTGTCAGTACATGCGGCGGCTTTTCCACGTTCTCCCACAGTACCAGACGCACGCTGCTGCGTGCAAACCGCCGCGCTGGACGCGGAAATAGCCACCTTGCTGTCAGTACACGCGGCGGCTTTTCCGCGTTTCCTTACAATGCCTTGTTCGTGTCAATAAACGGAAGATAGAAAGGCTTTTTCTGCCTTTTTCCTATAGTTCTGCAGGAAAAAAAACACCAACATTTTTAACGGCGCATTCAGCCAATATTTGAAGATACACCAAAAGTGCAATGCTCTGAAGTGAGATGCACATGTAATTGTTGCATTAACTTCTGACGCCATGTTTTTGTAGAAGTTAATAATTTTATCATCTCTCATTTCCTGAGGTATTGCTACCTTTTGCCAACGTAGAAAACATATTTAACACAGGCGACAAGAAGGGTACAGTACAGTCTTATCAAGCAGATCAGGTCTGGGGGGATGCCATCACTGCTTGGTGCCTTACCTGTAGCCAGATTGTTGATGGCCCTAGTGAGTTCCTCATGGAGGTCAAGCATAGTCTACAAACACCAGCCATTGATGGCTGCTGCAGTGACAGCGTTTGTCATGGAGTAAAGGTCAGAGTAGTATTCCACTCACCTCTTCATTTTTTCCTGGCTGCTACTACTTCTCCACAAGTGGACTTAAGAGTTGCTGCCTTCCTTTGGGTAGGACCTAGAGCCTTCTTGATACCATCATGGCCTGATAATTGCCTGTTAATGTGGCAATTTGCATGGCTCTGTAGAACTGCTGGCAGAACTCTTAGGCACAGTACCTGGTTGTTTGCCCAGCTCTCCATCATAGCCCTGAGAATCTTCTGTTTTTTTGTTATTTTTTTACTTGTAAAAGTGTTTGTCTTCAGCCTAAACATTATTCTTTGCTTCAGTGACGAGTGTCATTGTGCTAGCCTTGTCCTGAAAACATGTAGAGGTTCTTAACCACTTGAGGACCCACCCTTTACCCCCCCTTAAGGACCAGCGTTATTTTTTGTGATCTGTGCTGGGTGGGCTCCGCAGCCCCCAGCACAGATCATGTTTCATGCAGAGCGATCAGATTGCCCCCCTTTTTTCCCCCCTATGGGGATGATGTGCAGGGGGGGTCTGATCGCTCCGGTGGGCAGGCATGTTGCGGTGGGGGGGGCACCTCAAAGCTCCCCTCCGCGGCGAAATTCCCTGCTCCCTCTCCTACCTGCTCATCCCCGGTGATCGGGGCTGCACAGGACGCTATCCGTCCTGTGCAGCCAGTGACAGGCCTTCCCCTGTCACATGGCGGCGATCCCCGGCCACTGATTGGCCGGGGATCGCCGGTCTGCCTTACGGCGCTGCTGCGGAGCAGCGCCGTACAATGTAAGCAAAGGAGACAAATGTATCCTACGTTTACATTTAGTCTGCGAGCCGCAATCAGCGGCTCGCAGGCTATTCACGGAGACCCGCTCCGTGATCTAACAGGAAACGGCCGCTCGCGCGAGCGGCCTTTCCTGATTAATTAGGGAGGCACCTGGCGATGCACAGTTGCGTCGCTGGTCCTCCAGCTACCACTTTGCTGCCGCACGGTATGAGTGTGCGGTCGGCAAGTGGTTAAGTTATTTTTCCAAAGGTAGTCACTGTGCTATGTTGCTCCCATTTCCATTCCCTTTGCTGCCATTCCCTCTTTTCATTATACTGTATGTCAAGTTACCAGTTTCTGTCATGAACCCTTGAAATCTGAGTTCGACATTTTACTGACATCAGTTTTTGAATCAACTGGTTTTCACAAAACTAATCAGTATTGGCCTCTTCTCCTGTCACTTAAATAGTTCCACTGGACTTAAACGCTTGGCAAGATGAAAAGACAAAGAGCTTGATGTGATTGTCAAATATTATATTGAAGTGCATGCTATTGGTAGCATTTTGTTTAGCTTTTCTCCACTTAACCACATCTATGGAAACGTTACCTCCTTTAACTATTTACCTGAGAAAGGATGGATATTTGTGGTCTTCCTTATTACTAAAAGGGCTCCTAGACTCCACCATAAGTCCAGCCAGGAGCTACTACGCCCATCTGTGGGGTAGGGTAGTTACCCCAATCAGCCTGCTTGGGAATCAGGGAGCTGTAGTGGTTTGGAAGAGGGTGTCTAAATGCTCTTCAATATGTAATTAATAAAAAGAATATATATTTTTAAGTCCAACTTTTGAAACACTGCTATTGCTAACAGGCACATATGTGCACACTAATCTCAAAAGTGGCTTTGTTGGACTTTGTACATGCTGGCCTCTGCCACCATCCCAGTAGTGTGATGTTCAGCAAAATAATATGAAAATGTGCATGTGTGTGCACTGTCTCCCCATGAAGTTAAAGGAGTGTAATATGTATTATTATAGCTCACACTTTTGCCTCTTCACTCCCACTCATCCAGTGATTAGGTAATGGCGGCAGCACTTAGGCCAGAGATCACAGTTTGCAATCCTTCCCCTTGTAATTTAGAGTCAGTGTGGTTCAAAAGTAGGTGCACACTTGCATAAAAAACATATCCGTGGCTCAGTTTTTTGTCCTGGATCAAAAACTGAGTCACGGATACCAGTGTTAAAAGTAGCAGCCTTCTACACTAAGTTTCAAAATGGATCTGTCTGCGTAGAGGGGGATCCGTTTTAAAAAACTGAATGGAAGGTCCAGATTTGCTGCATTTTCCCGGACCGCACATGGATACTGATACACAGAGGGGTAGTGGCAGGCATTAGAAAAACATATCCCCCTCTACACAAGCAGTTTTGGACACAGAAACGGATCAGTTTCTGTATCACAGTCTGTGGGTGAGTAGGGGGCCGCTATGCTAGAGAGGGAAGCAGCCAGGACAGGGGTGGCAGTGGGTAGGGGGGTTGTCCTCCCCTCCCTCAACCTGGGTCCCCCGTCCCCACTCCCCCTCCAGCTATTTGTGCAAAAACTTGTTAAAATGTAATGTCCGCAGCAAGCAGGTGTGACGCCTTTGATATGACATATCGAATGCATCATGGAGTCACAAATGCAAGTTTCATTGCAAGCAACCAAAACATTTTTTGGTTTAAATCAATTTCTTTTTTCTCCCCTTCCTGGCTCTGCTAGCAAGCACTGGCAGCTTCTAATTACAAACCCTCTCACCTCTCACCTATGTGTGAAATCTGTCCCCTAGTGTTCCTGGGAAGTTATATAGCTCATCCATCAGATGAAGTTAGATATCAGCCTGTCAGAACCAATTTAAAGCATCCTTCTCAGACTGGTAGGAACCGATCTAAGCAGGGAATCTGACACTTAGCTCTGCTGTCCGAGCTTCAAAGACTTCCAGCTGAGTTCTTCAACTTTCTCTGGAAGTAGCTGACCTACTGTGACCCAGGAATCCCCAATATTCATATTTTCTTCACATTTTCTTCACATTTTCTTCATAGTTCATGGCATAGCAAATCTCTATGCCCATCAAATCTGCACAGGTTGTGGGATTCCGCAGGACGCTGGGTCTGAGAGATTTGCTGACCAATCGGACTCCCAGAACTGAAGTAAGACTGTTTTAAAGTAACCCTTTAATACCCCAGGGGTCTGACCCCTCAAGTTTGATATCAGTGTTATCGATAAATTCTGATCGACCTAAAAATGGTATTAGATTTAACATAACCTGTACGATTCTGGAGATACAACTCATATCCTGATTTAGAAATATTTTGGTCTCCAAGAGAAGGGGCGACTCCTCTCAAGTTCCAAAGAGGTGTGTGATCCCCCGCCCTAACTCCTCCATGCTGAAGTGAGGGGTATAATTTGACAGGGCAGAAAGCCCAACGTCCAAAATCCTTCATCTGAAGTCTTTGTCTATAACATCGGACAGCCAGCTGGACACTGGCAAATCACTTGGATTATTTCTCACAAAAGGGCCTCATGGCCTTTATGGCAATCGGCAATCTTGGACTTCCTCCAAAGACTTGCGATTGCCGCATGAACTACCAATAACGGTATTCGAACTGTACATTAAGACATTCTGTTTCTTTTCATCTGTACTCTCTTTCTATCAAACCAATCTGTTCTGCCGGACAGGTATATTTTCCTGTGGGCTTAAGTATGCTGTGTGTATATAGTTTTAGAATAAAACTAACAATTTTATCGTTCAGTCTTGTGCCTGTTCTGGTCATCTGATTTTTGCTGCAACAAATCTGCCCTCTGAAGAGTCAGTCATACTACCGCATTGTTTTATTATTTTCTTATAAATTGTTGATTTGCTCGCTAGGTTGTAAATAACCGTTTCTTCCTTCTAGGATTAGCTAGTACCCGATTTCCTGTGCGAAATCTATAACTTTAGTTTATCGATTGGACATACAATCGAGATTGCATCATATATGGACCCAGTAACCTTTCTTTAAACGTCACACTGCTCACAGTCTTTAAGCCTCCGGAAGTGACTATTCCCAGAACGGTGACTGGAGCATGTCGAACGTGATTGGGCTGGCTACTGTACAGAGGTGCCAAGCATGTCTCAGACCTACAGTTGTATGATACTCCCGTTGTTTAATGCCTGATGAAGCGGGATTGTGCCCGTGAAACGCGTTGCTGTTATTGTTCATGGAGTATGTAAATAAATTGCCTTTTTGTTACTTACGACAGTATCAAGTCTGTTTCTGAGTGGTCGGTCCACCGCCACCACCTGAATATTTTAAACATTTTATCATTTTTTATCCTTTTGGCGCCTCTGTACTTTTATTGTATCATGATAGCGTTGAGGTCTCTTCACCCTAGCAAATCGAAGAGTGGTGGCAGTGAAATTACCCGATTTCCAGGGCAAAATCGATATTTTTAGTTTACCGATTGTGCATACAATCGGCATTGTACATGTATGGGCACCTCCAACCAATCTTAACCGTTTACTACACACACAGTGAATTTGCCTCCTGAAGTCTCTAGTGCATGAGACCTGCATGGCAACAGTGGCCTAGTAATATGGGATTAGTGAGTGATTGTCACATTACATATTGTCGGCAGCTGCGCGACCAATCTCTATTGTCAGTCTGCTCACCGTACTTCCTGCACATGCTAACAGGAACATACACTACCGAATAAAAGAGGTACCAGGGAAAAAATAGCAAACACTGAATGTCCAGAAGGACTGAACCCTATAGGTACTATAGAAAACTTATAATTTTCTGGTTTACATGCTAACAGGAGCAGATTAGATGGGATCGTGGGGCTAGATTGTCCCAGCGAGGAAGCGCTTACCTTCTCTCTACTTCCTCAACTCGCGGCGTCACTCCCTGCAATGACGCCCTCCGAAGTATAGAGGGCGACATTGCAGGAAGTCTAGCGGCGAGCGGTGGAACGCAAATAGAGAAGGTAAGTGTCCCCGCTCGCTGCGGACATTACATTTCAACAAGTTTTTGCACAAGTAGCTGGTAAGGGGGTGAACCCCCCTCCCTGCTGCCTTCTGCCACCCCCTCCCTGGCTGCTTCCACCTCCAGTTTGGCGCCCCCCCCCCCCCCCCCGGCATACGTTTCCATGGACTGGAAACATATGCTCCTAACATATGTAAAACTTAAAAACAGAGAGGGGGAAAAAACAAAACAAAAACAAACTCAAGACCAGAGTTTTGCCATGCAACAAGTAGCTGAAAAAAAAATATTAACTATAATAAAAAAGCACATAAATGTAGATCTATAAATATCACATGATTCCTCATATGGGAATGTAAGTATAAAGTCGTGCTTTTTGATGGTGATAGTCTCTTGTTTATAAGGGTATGCAGGACAACAATGCTAACCCTGTGTGGAAATTTCAAATGTCATAGAAGAGTCTTGTGCTTTCCAGTGGATCTTTCCAAAGCTTTAGATATTACTCTGGAGTTTTGCCAGTAAAAAGCTCAGTTTTCCTACTTAAAAGGAAAAATTATTTGCTACTGTAGGTATTTAGTAATTAACACAGGTACCCACCCAGCCTCCACCTCCGGGGTGTTGCTGTGGTCCCTAGGCAGTGAGAGAGCCTGGGGCCCCGCAGCCCCCCCGGTTGTATGGGGGCAATGGGAAGCCTCCCCGAGGCGCTCCTGGATAGTGCTGTATAGCATGAACTAATTCCCGCAGGGCAACCGCTTCGCGGTATTGGTTTTTGACCCTGCAAAGTTTGGCATGCGAAAGCAGATGCATTTCTGCGTGAGCATGTCTCATGGTAAGCCATTTTAGCCAGATTTGCACAGCTAGACATGAAAGGGTTAAGCTTGGTGTAGAGCACGCATACATTTTCTTGTGATTGAGCATAATATAGAATTATACTCCATTCAAATTTGGATAGATAGGATGTCTGGGTGAATATACTGTATTTGCTTAAAGTGTACCAGAGACAAGACAAGATTATTAAAAGATTTACTACTTACCCGGGGCGTCCTCCAGCCCCATAAGCACTGCCGTCTCCCACGCTGTCCTCCTGAGTGCCTCAGTTCTTCTAGTCGTTCCGGTAACCGGCTCAATTGCAGAAGGGCCGCGCATGCGCAAAAGAGACCATCTGGCGTGACAGAGGCAGTTACCAGGACCGCTAGCAGAAGAATGGAGGCACTTGAGAGGACAGCTTTGGGCGCGGTGGTGATTATGGGGCTGGAGGAAGCACCGGGTAAATAGCAAATCTTTTATTGAGCTCATCTCTGGTTTACTTTAAAAATAACAATCTGATATTTAGATTAAATTATCTGCCTATGCTGAGCCACGCACCCATCCTTCTTCTGCTTTTTCCCCTTTCTTTTCTTTTGTTTTTCTGTCTCAATTTTTTGTTACAAGTAAGTTATGATGAGATTTTAGCTATTGTGAATTTGTTTCTTTGGCTTTTTAATATTCCGAGAGTAGAGCAGCTCCGTGGGCTAGTCTTCCACAGCTCCCAGATTTAGATGTATGTAAGCCTTTGATATATTTTCTACTTGTTGCAATAAACATATACATATATATATATATATATATATATATATATATATATATATATATATATATATATATATATACATACACATATATATATATACATACACATACAGTATATCCATCTTTCCATTGGCTAAGATTAATTGTTTGCACAAGGAATGGAACAATTTATTTGAGGAGGTAGGATAAGAGGGATTAAGTCATCAATTCTGAAGGCAATAGGGGAAGGGAGCTGCCATTTATATGGAATTACTGCTTAGCCTCCTAAATAGCAAACATTCTAGCCTTTCATTTATTACCTTCAAGCTCTAAATGATTTCCAATTGAGGAAAAGTTGAGTGGCACAATACATTGATATTCTTTACTATAGTATAGATGGAAAATAATATAACCTCAGAACTTCAGAAAGTAAAAAAAAAAAAGCTTTATTCACTCGGATTTCACTACAGGTCTGAGACTCTTGTGTGATAAAAGCTGGGTTGAAAGGTTAAAGCAGTTCTCTCACTCCATTAACAGATCATTTGCCATTCCTTCGTATCTGGAGCCGGTAGACTTTCCAACTGGACAGAAATGAGATTGATATTTGTGTCTGAGATAACTTTAAATCAGAATATGTGTTCTGCTGAAATACTGAGAGATTTCTATAACAATAACGACTAGGTTTATTTTATTACCATCAGATTTCTAATTTTTTTTTAGAAATTCCTGAACAAATCTGAATGAAGCCCCTTAACCTATAGTGAAAAGTGTTCATAATTTTAAAAGACCTACATTTATACCTATATTGTAAAATTATATGAAGGTTTCAGAAAATACTGAAACTTGTTTTTATATTAGGAATTGGGAAAGTAACCTTGGTATACAAATATCCACACAGGATTGGCGCAAGATATCCGAAAGTGGTGTTTAACCACTTCCCTACCACAGATTATTTCCCCCTAAAAACTGCAGCAATTTTCACATCACGCTCCTCCCATTCATTCGCTAATAACTTTATCACTACTTATTACACCAACAGTATCTATAAAAAAAAATTTGGGTGGGACAAACTAGGCTTTTTTTGAAAGGTACTTTTTGATAAGAATTATTTTATTTCATATCAATTTTACAGGGAAAAAAAAAATAAAATAAATCATATTCCTCATCTTTCAGTCATTACAGTCTAAAAATATAACGTTATACTGTAGATAAAACCCACACATTTTATTTAACCATTTATCCCAATTATTACAACATGTAAATAATGTTGCTTGTGCAGTGTATGGCGACAATAATTTTTGGGGGAAATAAAGGTGTATTTTTTCTGTTTTGCATTTCTATATACTATGTCAATAATTACGAGCCTCTATTTGATAAAATAACAGTAACATAACCACACTATGTATATATTAAAAAGCTAAGTCCCTAAGGTAACTATTTATGTATTTGTTTAATGCTGTCACTTTGTTTTCTGTGTTTTTTTTTACAAATGTTTTATGGTGGTAACTATGGGGGAGGGGGTGGGGTAATGAGTTAATAAATAATGGGTTCTGTATTTATATTTATTTTAATGTCATATTGTGTATTTTTATTTTTTGGCCACTGGATGTCCGCAAACTTTTTTGTGTACTGTGTGTACACAGACATGTTCCCATCTACCGATCCCAG
This sequence comes from Hyperolius riggenbachi, assembly GCF_040937935.1. Classification (NCBI taxonomy): domain Eukaryota; kingdom Metazoa; phylum Chordata; class Amphibia; order Anura; family Hyperoliidae; genus Hyperolius; species Hyperolius riggenbachi. The sequence continues at coordinate 204,075,891 of NC_090648.1, forward strand.
ACTGGCTGAATGGCGACAAAGGCGAACAGGAGCATGCCTTCATTCACGAGCACAGGAGGTAAATAAACTAAGACACATATCTACGCTCCTGATCTGCAAATGAAGTTTACCGGAGAGTAAGTATGCATAGCAGGGATCTGGAAGTGGTTAATGAGCTTTCATTTCCTGTATATAAAATATGTAGCTCCACAAAAGTATCAAAAATATTCAAATAATTATAACAATTACTCCTATGTGTTCCAAAAATTGTGGGTCTGTTGTAATGTTATACACTGTGAAAGGGGAGGTGAGGCAACTAGAGAACATTTGTATGGAGGTCAGAGAGATGTTAATTGGAATACTTGACATTAATATTGAAATGTTCCTAAACATTTATTTTGGGTCATTTCATTCAATCAAAAAATAAATAAATAAATAAAATGAACCCCTTTGATATTCGTAGTGAGATCATTGCGGGCCTCATCTCCAGATACAATAAGCATATGGTGGAGATCTTAGACAATACATTGAAAAATGACCAAATGTGGGAATTGTGGACAATCTATATTATTCCAATGCAAAATGGCTGATAATAGTAATGATGTTGTGTATAAGTTCTGTAAGTGAAGTGTAATGGCAGAAGGAAATAAAGAAGAAGATGTGGGGAGGTAGACAGGAAGTTGTTTCAAAACTATAATGGTTAATATGATCAGAATGAAACTTCTTTTACACTGCAAATTGCAATTCCGATTTGCAATTCTAATTTTCATTGGATGCTAGCAACGCTAGAAGAAAACCACAGAAAAAAATGCAGTATGCAGGATTTTTTTAATCACACACAAAAAAAAATGGGAATCTCATGTAAAATCGCATCAAAGTAATGTAAAAGAGTCCTGAAGTTGTTTATATGTTAAAGTATGCTGTAGTAAAAAATAAAAAGAATCTACAATCCCCAGTGTCCTTTCATTTCTATAATACCATTTTCTAGAAGAAAAAAAAAGATGAATACAGCATATCTGAATAAAAATAAACCATAACTTGAATGTCCTTTTTCTGTAGACCAACATTACTGTCACATGATCTGAGCAGAAAAACCTAAGCAGTGCTGCAGAGGGGGGTGCTTACAGTGCACGCCTCTCTGCCCTGACTTTTCCTGTGTGGTATATGAAATCATTCAGCTCCCCTGAGTGCTACAGTGCTAATCAACCTATGTGGTCTAGAGATGTGAAATCATTTTATGCTCTCCTGCTTTGAAAATGAAGTATGGAAAACCTTCTCAGATGAGATCACATATTAAAATAAATGGATATGCCTCTAACCTGTTCCATTCGAAGGCTATGAATGGAGCAATTGAGATCAGACAGTAAAGAAACAGAACACTTGTACGGTGTTGACATCAATTACACAATCTAGTGATACAATATCTGAAAATACTACGCTGTTGCAGAAATTAGTACTGTTCCATCTCTATAGATAATGTTGCATTTAGCTTACCCTGACCGCAACATCACTTTCAATATTCAGCATATTATGCAGCTCTGTACATAAAATAGTAAGTTGCGTAGATCATATATGTGAGACAATCAACCATATAAACTGACACAGAGAGGAACAGGATATACAGAAGTAAGAGAGCTACCTGTGGCTGGGGTGATGAGAGTCAGCTGCTAGTGGATAAATAAGAGAGAAATATTGGTAGATGGTTTGAAGAGGTAGATTTTAGTGATTATTTAAACATTGAATGGAGGTGGGGGGAGGTCTTACAGGATGGTGAAGATAATTCAGCTAAATGGAGGCAGACCAATAGAGGCCTCCTGGCCGGGCATGGGGAAAGATTATAAATAACAACAATGTGGTTAATAGGTTAAAGGAGGAGCAATCTGTGAAGGTGGGTGGGTGCTCGGTGTTGGCAACCTTTTTTGGGGGGAGGGGGAGGTCTTACAGGATGGAGAAGATGATTTGGCTAAATGATGGCAGACCAATAAAGGCCAGGAGTGGGGGGAGATCAAGAGTGGTTAATAGGTTAAAGGAGGCGCAATCTGTGAAGGTGGGTGGGTGGGGGGTGCTTGGTGTTGGCAACCATTTTTATAAGATCAGAGATACACTTAGAATGTGAGTTACAAAGTGATTTATAATAAGTGAATGGACTGTTTATCGTACAGAAATGTGCAGAGCTGGTGGAAATTTTTAACCAGAATGAATTTTCTTCTTCTTCGTTCAGCTCTAAATTCAGAAATCACATTTTGACAGGCTTCAAATGTCGAGTGTACATCAAAATCAATAATTCAGAAAAATCCATATGCTGTACTGCCTTGTGTATATTAGCTGTATATAGAAATAAGTAGTCTATATTATATTACCAGACCGGACGAGACAAGTTGCTTTTTTTAAACAACAATATAAACCTCTCTACTCTATCAGTTATTCAGTGAAGCACAGAACATGTACCGTCCAGTGATCCACAAGAAATTCCTATAGGGAAAACATTGACTAATCAGTTTAATTGCACTTAAGAATGAATGTGGATGAATTCCATTAGTTCAGTAGTGCCTGTTATTGCTTCTTTCCTTGGTGATGTCATTTGAGATGTGCAGTACTCTCTGGTCACTTTTATGGACCAGGTTAATGGATGTGTGAGGTAAACACTAAAGCAGAATTAACCTCCTCCTTGCCTTGTTGTTCACTGACTTGCTATAATGTGTCGCATGAGATAAACAACATATACTGCAAGATTATACAAAGGCACACTATAATTTATTGGCCAATACTTGTTAATATGTGCAGGAATTGTAAGATACCTGCATATATGCGTCCGTAAAGTCATTTTACAATTTTTGAGCATAGTTTAATAACTCTGCATAAAAACATAGATATACCCCATAAATGCAATACAGAAATGTCACTGCATAGTCCATGCATTGTTTAGTTAAAGTGGAACTCCTGTGAAAATAATGTAATTAAAAAAAAGTGCTTCATTTTTACAATAATTATGTGTAAATGATTTAGTCAGTGTTTGCCCATTGTAAAATCTTTTAAATCCCTGATTTACATCCTGACATTTATTACATGGTGACATTTCTACTGTTGGCAGGTGATGTAGCTGCTGCATGCTTTTTTGGCAGTTGGAAACAGCTGTAAACAGCTATTTCCCACAATGCAACAAGGTTCACAGACAGGAAACTGCCAGGACCATGGTCCTCAGTTTCTTGTGGGAGGGGTTTCACCACAATATCAGTCATACAGCGCCCCCTGATGGTCTGTTTGTGAAAAGGAATAGATTTCTTATGTAAAAGGGGGTATCAGCTACTGATTGGGATAAAGTTAAATTCTTGGTCGGAGTTTCTCTTTAAGTAGCAGTTTGCTCAGGCCAGTTAGTGGCTTGCACTGGAGCATCATAAGGCAGAACAAGCTGAATCAGGTCAGTTTGTCAGAGTGCCATTTGGGTGCTGGTTCATAAAGGCACCTGATATTTTATGTATTGTCTCGCTCAGGGAAGTTTTGGTACTTACTTGGATTAGCAAGGTCATCAGAAATTAGAGGTAGGCTAAGGTCTAGGTGTCAGTGCATGAGGTCTCTTAAAAGTAGATTAAGGTTATGGTAGGTTTGTTAGATGAGGAAAAAATAATGATGTAGCACAGGGATAACAGTATATCAGGTGATAGGTTAGGGTTAGGCATTGTTATGGGGAGGAGGGTAGAGTCGTGAACCATGCAAAGAAGTGGTAAAGGATAGTGCTATCGGAAGGGAGTGGTAATAAAAAAGGATTTTTGGTTAACGTTAAAGTGTAGATGTGTCCATATGTGACATGATGAGATAAATGTGTATGTACAGTGCAAAACATAACCAGACTCTTTTACTTGTTTTATTTTGCTGCCTGAAAGAGTTAATTCTAGGCATGGAAGTGACAGCTTCTGCCTTGTCGGTACCTTGTCGGGAATATAGTAGACATCACTAATAAATTACCGCCATAAAAGTTTTCCTGCCAGAATACAACTTATGAGGGCAGGGAGAGATAAAATACATGAACTTTTTACCTTTTTCTAACTCTTTTGGGACTCTTAATAGGCTGCCACTGATAAGAGACAGTAAAACATTCAACCTACTTTGTAAATGTTTAAATATAAAAAAAAAACCGGTATACTTAAAAGAGTCATTTTTTATTAGTAGGAGGATAAATATAATTGTTTATCTCATCATTTTAATTTCACCTTAGGTTCACTTTAAGTACTAATAAAATAAGGTTAGTCCTAATGAAAAGGGTGAGGAATGAATCAGACTACATAGGTTAATTGAAAAAGTTTGGGGGCTTCAAAGGTCCCTAAAAACTCCTGGTGTCTGGCACCCAACTGATACTGGAAGCTCAGAGAATAATATGAGACCCAAGGCGCCACCTACAAGCACGGTGGCGTAGTGGTTAGCTCTCTCGCCTTGCAGCGCTGGGTCCCTGGTTCGAATCCCAGCCAGGGCACTATCTGCAAAGAGTTTGTATGTTCTCTCCGTGTCTGCGTGGGTTTCCTCCGGGCACTCCGGTTTCCTCCCACATTCCAAAAACATACGGATAAGTTAATTGGCTCCCCTTAAAATTGGCCCTAGACTACAGTACTTACACTACATAATATAGACATATGGCAATGGTAGGGATTAGATTGTGAGCTCCTTTGAGGGACAGTTAGTGACAAGATATATATATATATATACACTGTACAGCGCTGCGTAATATGTCAGCGCTATATAAATACTAAATAATAATAATAATAATACAACATAAAACAGATTACCTACTGTCTAGCACCAAGCCAGCAAGCTTGTCTGTCTGTAATTAGAATTAGACGCAAAGATATCATCAACACATATCGCTAGATAAATGGGAAGCAACACAGGCTCATTTCAAGGCTACTTGCTGCTATTACTCTAATACAATTAGAGTATATGAAGCTCCTCTGAGCATATTAGGATAATCAGTGAAATTACAGAGATCTTTTTGGTCTATGGATATCCACATTTTTGCACTGGTCAAAACCGCATCCTATTAATGCATAGCAATGTAATCCCATGTTCATACTTATACCGTAATAAGTATATCATGTCTAACTTTAATAGACGTTATCTCTAAGGCTTCTTTCATAGTATTAGCATGCTTGCTACAACCTTGCTAGAAAAGCAAGTTGACATCGATTAACACTAATTTAACATATTGTTTGTTCAACGTATGATGCTGTAAGATTGCACTAATATAATTTAACACTTAATTAGGGGAATGCTGCGTGCTACTGCAGAGTAATTGGACACATTAATTTGGTTAAGCACAGCTTGCCTATGTATATAATTAAACACATTAGGAGGACTAGGAGGACTAATATAACACAATACAGTATGATGATGATGTCTAGCATATAGTAATGTTGCACATAGATAGCGAGATCATTTGCCTAGGGTAACAAGGTAACAAGAAAATCATAGGTAATTCACTTTACTTCCTCAGGGCTCTATAAATATAATTTGAATACAAAGCTATTCATAAAAAAAGTGCAACCAACACAGAATTGCATTAAAACAGGTTTTACATTGCCTTCTAAGGACCTACATGCGTTTTTGCTATTAAAACTGAAAGACTGACTGATGCTGAGTTTGGTTGTGTAATAAAAGTAAGTAGAAGACTTAAAGGATACCTTAGCGCAACCTAAAATTAAAAGCGGGGGAGCAAGCATGTTTAGTGGACTCTCCTCATGGCCACCACTCTCCCGTTTTCCTCTGTCCCCTTCCAGTACAGCCTACTTGCACAGTCAGCCCCGACTATTGACCAGGATATTGATAAGGCCATATGAGCAGCCTCCCGTAAATAAGTAATGCTTCTCACCCCTCCCCCCGCACACTATTACAAACCTCCCTTATGAGGAGGTTCTTTGTAAAATAAATAAATTAGAGGTGTTCAATTCACTTTAAGTCAGGGTTTTCTTGTGACAACTAGATTAAAGATACACAACTTCTTCCGAGTTTATGCACATTTTTATGCAAATGTATGCAGTTTGAAAATTGACTAATCAATTTAAACCTGCATAGATTTGCATACACATTTGCATAATTTTGGAAGAATTTGCATCTCTTCAACCCTAGTGACAACCTGTAATGCCACTGATGGTTGGATCTACACTCTGATTCCTAGAAATATGAAATTCAAAGCAGAGTATCCAAGAAAATTGTGAACCTATAGATATTTTAAGATAATTCCACACAGCAAGTTCATTACAGGTAGCAACTAAATGGTGAATGCTGGTTGCATCATCTGAAACCACTGTGCATGAAGTATAAAGCCATAGTGCTACGATGGTTTGAATCAGGAGACAGCTTCCTGTTCTGCTCTGTCAGAGCAGATGAAGTTTTATTTTCTTACCCCCTTCAGGGCATAAAGATGTTTCTGGGAAAAAGGTTACTAGAAATGAATTCTGCACTAGCAGCATTGACACTTGCAATGGTGCGGGTGTTTTGATTGGAGCTTAAAGGGAACCTGAAGTGAGTAAAATTATTTAAAATAAACACATGACGTAACTATAAATGAATATTACATACTAACCTCACTGTCAGTTCCTCCCAGAAACTCATTATTTTTTTTCTTACAGTGATATATACCAGATGCTGTCAGTTATATATCAGCAGCTGTCGGTTACAACTGAATGTGCAAGGTAATGTCCATGTTTCCCTATTTCTCAAGTGGATCATATTACAGTTAAACAGTGTGCTGACCAGGAAGCCGTTATGGGGTAATGACCATTTTTAAAATGGAGGACGGAGAATTCAATTGATCACAGTGGACAAATAGGACGCAGGAGAGGAGAAATAGATTGAGGAGTAGACTACACAGGAGGTAAGTATGACTTGTGTATGGTTATTTTGACATTTTATTTTCAGTTCAGGTTCTCTTTAACCTTAGTGCTGAAGAGATGATAACAGGGAACCCCTGAAGGGCTCCAGCTGAGACAGAAATTGAACAAAAAAATACGGGAGAAGGCAGAAACCTCTTGCAAAGAAAACAGCAAAAATTGGACTGAAAAAAATCCAGATAGGTACACTGTATTTTGTCTATGGCTACCTTTATAACCCATATCTAGGGCTGGCACTTTAAGAGAGGCAGAAATGATTGCATACTAAGAAGGATATTAGCCTCAGATACTTGTAAGCTCTGCTTGTGTAACTCATGCATGGCATGTTACACAAATGTTTAACAAGTATTTATTTCATCACTAAATGCTTATCAAAGACTTATTGCTGCAATACTAGCCAACTTGGTATTAGGACAGGAGTGTTTTACCTCATGATTAAAGTTATTTTAAGAGCTAAGCAAACATTCCCTGTAAAATCAAGGGCAGCTTTGGCAGGTATTCAAAATGATGGAAAGCAAAGTTAACATTTCATTTAAAGCTTGTCATGTCTTGTAGACCAATGGCCTTGATGTTATTTTGGAAGAAATGATAGCAATAAGCATTAAGCAGTTGTTGGAAACCATGTTAGAGATTATGAGCTCACTACTGGAAACTGGGATTCTATCTGATATGAAAAAGCAAATAGGCAAAAATATACTCAGCCAACTATTTGGTCTGTTTTAGGGATACAAACCAAAACTCACTGCCATATTGGCCACAATTCACTAACATCATGCTGGTGAAAACTTTTCACACAACATTAACCCACATTGTAAATGTCAATGCACTAAAGAACCTGTCCATATTAAGGTTTTGCGATAAGTTTTCACAGTGATGCTAAGTACACACGATGCGTTTTTTCGGTCGATTTTCCATTCGATCGATTTTCAATTTGTTTTTCTGCTTGATTTCCCGCTTAATTCTCTTATCTTTTCTTATCATTTTTCATTCACTTCTATGAGAAATCAAGTGGTTAAATGATCGAAAGTTATATCGGACATGATGGAAATGATCCGCATCTATAGAACGCAAAAACATATTGTGTGTACCTAACATAAGAGTGTTTATCCTTTGAGACCAGTCCTTAAGATATCACCTTTGTAATTATCTTCACATGCAGTAGATAGGGAGGGGAAGAGCGCCTGCAGGCAGAATGTAGCTCCACCCCTCCTGCTGTCTCTTCTTTCAGGATGATTGCAGATAGCCTGCAGGAGGATCCTGTGTATAGAAGTAAAACGAGTGAGAATGTCTGTGTGTTTTTGTGTGTGTTTGTCGGTAGGGATGATCAATGAGGTGAAAATAATTTCTTTAACATTCAAATTTAATGAAAATGTTATGCAGCTTAAACGTGAACCAACAAAAAATTGACAGGGAGTTATTCTGATTTGTCTAATTTAAAGCTGCATATAAGTTACATGAGATTTATATTCAAGAATACAAGAAATTATTTCAATCTCATTAATGGTCCCTATTTGCTGTCTGTCTGTGTGTGTCTGTTTGCATTTCTGCATGTGGGTGCGTGTATACATATGCTAGATGTCTCTCTCTTCCTTCTGATCTGTGTGCCTGCTGTGTATATTTCTCTGTGTACAGTGTCACATTCCGCATAAAATAGTAGATAAATAAATCAGACAGCTCAGAATGTTTCATTTTACATTACAGTTTCTAATAACACTCCACTTAATGAAGCTGAAGCCACGTGATAATTACTCATACATCTTAGTGCTGTTGTCACTTGCATTCCTCTCTGTGAATTAACATACTATCCCTAAGTTTAGGATTCAATCCTTAACTTCAACTAACCTTAACTAAGAATGTAATCTTGCAGTTAAGGATTTGATACTTAATTTAAGGATTGAATCCTTATTGTAAGGATTTCATAATGTAAACTGCTCAGAGAATGCTAAATTATTCATTACTAAGGTGATACAGAAAAAACAGCTTAGAATCATTATTAAAGGGAATATGAAGTGAGAACTATATGCTATATTTATTTCATTTTAAACAATACCTGTTGCCTGACAGCCCTGTTGACCTATTTGGCTGCAGGAGTGTCTGAATCACACCATAAACAAGCATGCAACTCATCTTGTCAGATTTGGCAGAAAAAAATAATACTTTTTGTTGTTGTTAAAATGTCAGAAACACCTGATCTGCTGCATGCTTATTTAGGGTCTATGGCTAAAAGTATTAGAGGCAGAGGATTAGCAGGAGAGCCCAAAAACTTGAATTGCTTAAAGGGAAAGAAATATGGCAGCCTCAATATCTCTCTCACTTAAGGTTTCCTTTAACCACTTTACCCCGGCCCGTATGGATTTCTCCGTCCCTTTTTCCATCCTTTAACCCCCAGGGACGGGGAAATCCGTACTTTCCGCGTTCCTGCCGCTGTCCACGCTCCCGCTCGTAAACACGCCGCCCGCCGCTAGTAAACACGCCGCCGCCCGCTCGCCCGGAGATCAATGAACGGCAAAATCCATTCACGTTCGTTGACCACTTCGTCCACAGGTCAGTAGATATATGTCCTCTGGGACTTCATCTAAGCCACAGGTCAGTAGATATACGTCTTGTAGCAGAAGCAGTGCTGTGTAGGATTGGGCTTGCTCCTGTGCATATTTCTGGCACTATCTAATGCAGGACTAATTGGTGAATGGGAATATAAGTTTCCTGAGCTAATGAGATTGATTTTTACTATTAAAGGTACTTTATTTTCTCATTTCATAGTGAAAAACACACTTTGTAGCACTATTTCAGAATCAAATATCTTCACCATAAATTGTGACCGGAACATAATCGAAGTTTTGTGATAAGCAGTAAGAATAGCCAAACAAAATGTATGTTTTTTATCGACGGTAGCAATTTTTATTTTTAAACTGGAATTGGTAAAACTGAGAAATACATGTTTTTTCTATTTTTTTCTTTGTTTTCCCATTAAAATTCATAGAAAACTAAATTGTTTGAGGGAAAAAATGGCATACAATGAAAGCCTAGTTTGTCTTGAAAAAAACAATATATATTTCATTTCTGTGTCATAAGTAGGGATAAAGTTATTTCTGATTAAATAGGGACATAGCTAAACTGTCAAAACTGCTCTGGTCAATAAGTTGAAAACAAGGTCTGGATGCGAAGTGGTTATAAACTATGGGCTTGTAATTAGGGATGGACGCAAAACTGAAAAAAATGCACCTTTATTTCCAAATAAAATATTGGCGCCAAACATTGTGATAGGGACATAATTTAAACGGTTTTATAACCGGGACAAAAGGGCAAATAAATTTCATGGGTTTTAATTACAGTAGCATGCATTATTTAAAAACTATAATGGCCAAAAACTGAAAAATAATTATTTTTTTCCCACATTTTTCCTATTTTCCCATTAAAACACATTTAGAATAAAATAATTCTTGGCATAATGTCCCACCTAAAGAAAGCCTAATTGGTGGCGGAAAAAACAAGATATAGTTCATTTCATTGCGATAAGTAATGATAAAGTTATAGACGAATGAATGGAAGGAGCGCTGAAAGGTGAAAATTGCTCTGGTGCTCAGGAGGTAAAACCCCTCAGTGGTGAAGTGGTTAAAGAGATGTGGCCATTGATACCAGTTCAAGGTCATTCAGTATTTAATGTGGCACCTTACTCAAAGCACCATGGCGTGATACTGTTAGCAACAGGCTTTACAAAGTCACTACAAGAAAGTGATCCTCATAATGGAGAGTGTTCTGTGCAATGTCCCTACCCTATGGGGATGTAGGTAAATTTAAGCTAATTCCCAATAAGTGACAATGGGGATATTTTGATCCTTTACTAGTTAGTTTGCACCCATTTTAAACTGTTGTTAAACATTGATAAACAATACTCTAGTTGAATTATCCCTCCTCCCCCCAACTCTTATTAAAAAAAGAATAAAAAAAGGTTTTATTATATTAGCGTAGTCATGGGATCCAGAGGAATTATCATGGACCTGTTACTATACTATGATTAGTTAATTAGAACATCCATTGAACAGGAACTGCTTTGGTTACACTGAGCTTAATTACATTTAAATGCAATCACAATACTTCCTATTAAATTAATTTGTTAGAATGCAGTCAGAGCTTTGGAACTGCAAAAATGGGTCAAGGGAATAACCCAGAAGAGAAAATCAGTCAGTTCACTGTGCAGTTATAGGGTTTCTTTATTTCTTTAAACCTTACTAATGAGACAAATGGGACCAGGTGCTGGCAGACAGAGACTAAAGATTTGTAGATTACTTCTAGGAATTTTTAGGGGTGATTCTACAGAAATTCTCTTAAAGTAAAATTAATGGAAGTCATGTGATTAATGTTCTCAGGTGATTGATTTGTAATCCTATGTTTGCTTTTGCTTCTTGCTGTAGTCCAAAGGAAGAAAAAGTAAGACATGATCACATGATCCCAACCAGCCAGGCACATTCTTAAAAATCTACATCAATTGTACCCAAGGAGACTTTAAGCAGAACAAAATGTTAATCTCTTCTAACAAATTAGTAAGAAGGATATTTTTCGTAGTAGAGTTTTTAAAACTGTTCTAAATGTACTTTATAACTACTGTTGCCTCAGTATGAATAGTAGGAAATGGTATAGGATCAAAAAAGTCTTTATACCAGTTTAGTGGGAAGGAATAGCAACAAAACATAACAAGAGAAGAATGTAAGTTACTTATAAACCCATCTTATTCTGGCCAGATGTCTTTATATGTGGGAGTTCCTTGAGGAGGATGCTTTTATATTAGCTGAAAAACAAAATGATGTGGTCCTGTAGCAAGAAATATCAATCTAACAAGCTGGGCATCCAGGCTAGTAGCTCTATAACAAGTAGGCTTCTACATGAGGCTGTGTGCTACATTAATACCACACCAATATGTCATTAAAGCACACTCACCTGAACTGAGATGGATATGGAGGTGCTGTACCGAGGACTCTTTTTAGTGCTTATATGAGGAGGAATGCCACACCTGGTGGTGGTTGCCCGGCAGGAAATGAAAAGGAATCACTTTAGGAAAAGTAATAAAATTGTGGTCTGTATTAAGACATAGGCCTCAATTCACTAAGATCATGCTGGAGATAATAAGGCAAGAGAAAACTTACCTCCACACATTGAGAGAGTTATCTTATCTCTTCATTCCTTAAGTTACCTCCTCTGTAGTTAATTTACCCCCTCTGTAGTTAAGTTACCTCCTCTGTAGTTAATTTACCTCCTCTGTAGTTATTTTCTTTTTTTTTTTTTTTTTTTTTCTGCTCTAGAAGGTTCTGCAAAAGTAGGCAGATCCTCCACAGGGAAACCTGGACCCGTTCAAAAATTCCTCTCACATGAGTAGTGAGGAACCAGGCGTTACCCCAGCTCGTTATTTTCCTTACTCACTGTAGTTATTTTCACATACAGTTAATTAACAGCCTGTCTTTAACTCTGGAGTTATTTTAAGAATTGGAGAGTTAACTTAAAGACAGACGAGTTAACTTTAAGTTTGCCTGAGGTGAAATGTTTCCTGAATACTACATGCCTTATCACCATGGTAACAACTCTAGAAGAGTTATTAAAGACAGGAGATAATCTTAGTGAATTGAGGCCATAGTGTGGTTATGAAGCGCTACCTTCTAATTGGCGTACTATGAGACTATACTGTATGAAGGAAAGCGATCCAACCCAGATGAACAATGGTGTATAAAACTCTGTGTATCGCTGTATTCTAGAAAGGAAGTCATATATACATATATGTTCTGACATTCACAATTTTAAACATTGCAACATACATTTCCAATAACATATGGATATGTATACACAGATAGTGGATAGACATACATTTGCTGTTACTTAATACAGTTGGCAAGTGCCATTATATTGTGAGCTATCATCCTTTAAATATATTCCAATGTACAACAATATCACCATTGTTGTACATCAGAATATGGTTAAGGATGATAGGTCACAATATACAGCAATAGCACTTATCAACTGTATTATGTAACAGAATGTCCTATAGTATAATAAACACTAGGGGCCATATGCAATTAACTTTTTCTCCTGAGTTTTCTCCTAGGAGATACATGTTCATCTTCGATTTAAAATAACCTTTTAGCACTTTGCAATTGAAAAAGTACCAAAAAGTAGGTGCAACAATACTGTACAAATTATTTTAAGTATTTGTTTGCTTGCTGGCAGTTTAAAAGGCATTTTATTTGCAAATTATGAAAATATCACCTAGGAGAAAACTCTGGTGAAAAGCGAATTGCATATGGGCCCTATGTGTTATATGATATGTTGCATCTGCTCTATGGTTTATTATACACTATTTGTTATATGATATGTCACATGACATTTGGTATTGTTACTGGTACTTATATTGTTATTGGTACTTGAGGTGAGAATGTGTCGGTGGCACATGCATGAATTGTAGATTACAAGAGACTTTTTGCAAAGAGTTATGGACTTGAGAGCAGTTTTTATATGATATAATTAAGAAAATATAGTTTTATTCACTGTATCTGTTTAAAGATGCAATTATTATTGTCATATATTTTTCTGTGTTATATTCTTGTAAGCTGTCACTATTTTGGACTTAAAGTCGATCCAAGATGAACTTTTACTCATTGCATAGTTGTGTTCCTTTCCTATTGTTAATGGGCATTCCTCAAGCCAAATACTTTTTTGTTTTTGTTTTAATACTCTAATTCCCTATAAACTAAACAAGCCCCACCCACAGTTTTCAGAGAGCCTTGGCAGTAGCAAGGGCAAATGGGAGCTCAGTCTGGGCAGGAGGTGGGGGAGGTATTACTAGCCAGAGATTTTAGAGGCAGAGGGGAGGAGGAGGGGGGATTAGTTTTTTTTCACAGTCTGAGTGCTGATGGTGCAGATAAGCTTGGCTGTGTGTAATGTTTACCTACAACATGGCTGCTGTCATTGTATCACAGGAAGAAATCATCATATTCTATTAAAGCTGTATGCAGACAGATTTGCTGTTTAAACCATCTAAACTGTACATAAGATATATAGACAAGTTACTTGTTATAGTTAGTTTTTCATCTCGGATCCGCTTTAAGTGCTTTTCTGGATTTCACTATATATTGCTTTAAATCACTATTTATTGCGTAAATGTTTTTCCCCTCAGAGCTGTTTTTGTGCCAAATAACATTCTGGGCACGACTTGCTTGGGAAATGCTGCTTGGGAAATAAATCTGATTCTGATATCCATATGTCATTGGAAATGTATGTGGCCATGTTAATAATGGAGAGCACCAAAACATATACTGTATATACTCGCATACAAGCCAAATTTTTGACCCCAAAAATGTGGCCCAAAAGTTGGGGTCTCGGCTTGTATGCGAGTCACCTACTTTGACTGGCCATTTCTGTGTGGGACAGGAGCTCCTCCACTTTCCATGGTGATGCGGGATGCAGTCCTGGCCCTCTTGGATGGCAGGAGAGTGCCTGCAGAGGAATGTGAGGCAGAGTGGGGTGTCCGGTATTAGTGGAAGGCAGGATCCGGGATCGGAGAGCAGGATCGGATGCCAGCATGCTTTCAGCCACAAGCATATCCCGCTTTCCCTGCGGTGGCCAGCCAGAATGCATTATGGATCCGGGCATCCGATGCTGCCAGTGATGTGTCTGGAGTGACAGAGTCCGTACTGAATCATCAGCACATTGATCGGGGATTCCCTCTTCCTCCTGCACTTGCTGTGTTTCATATAGATGACGTGTTTTATATAGATGACGCCATCTAGTGGCGTCTTTAGACAGCAAGCGCAGGACGGAAGAGGGAATTCCCAATCATTGTGCTGGTGATTCAGTGCGGGCTCTGTCACGCCAGATTCGTCACTGCCAGCACTGGTGCCCGGATCCATAAAACATTCTGGTCACAACCGTGCAGGGAAAGCGGGACACCCAAGTGAAAGTGGAGGAGCACCTGTCCCACTTGTTGGCATCTGATCCTGCCCTCCGATCCTGCCTTCCATTAACACCGGACACTCAACTCTGCCCCACATTCTGCTGCAGTCACTCTCCTGCCATCCAGGACGGCAGGTTTCTTCAATTGATCCAGACTTCCCCAAAGCACAGGTACCAAAAACGGATTGTAAATATATGCCTACTAGGTGCACATTTGTCTGTGGGAAAGGGGCTGCCTAACACCTGGGTGCACATTTGGCTGTGGGAAGGAGGACTGCCTAACACCTGGGTGCACATTTGGCTGTGGGAAGGAGGACTGCCTAACACCTGGGTGCACATTTGGCGGTGGGAAAGGGGCTACGTAACACCTGGGTGCACATTTGGCTGTGGGAAGGGGGCTGCCTAACACCTGGGTGCACATTTCGTTATGGAGAGGGAGGCCACCTCATGCTGAGAGCACATCACAATATTTATACTGGGGGGGAGTCAATTATTTTTTCCTGATTTCTAATGTAAAAGTTGGGGGGTCGGCTTATATGCGGGTCGGCTTATTTGCGAGTATATGCGGTATGTATATGTGTTTTTTTTTATTATAGGCACTTTATTGACCTGAAGAGATGCAGGCCAGAGCCTGTGAAATGCATTGTCCCTATGTGCTTGAATGAATAAACCATTTTTTAATGCTATTGGTTTGTTCTTCTAAACAGGTAAGGCACTCCACCTCTCGTTTATACATTATTTACAGTTGTAGCAATATTTATACTGTAAGTATTTATACTTACAGAGCCTCCACCAGTGTTATCTTGATAGATTAGCCACATGCTTGTTTCAGGTGTGTGATTCAGACACTACTGCATCCAAAGAGATCAGCAGGATGCCAGGCAACTGGTATTGTTTAAAAAGAAATACATATGGCAGCCACCAGATCCCTCTTGCTTCAAGTGTAATTTAAAGATCCAATTTTTTGCAATACACTACCCTTTTTTACCACTCTTTTTCACTTTCTTACTTACTTATAAAGAACAGTGAACTAACCTTTTTTGTCCCTGTAAAGACTGTAACTGCAATGAGTTTAAATAAAGATTTAGTATGTGTTCCTACAAGCTCACTTGTACTTACATTCAGAATTTAAATTTTTTGCAGTTCCCACTCATTTTGTTTTTATACTTGAATTGAATGCAATAATTAAACTATGGCAGCAAGTACGTTTTTTTTACATCAAAAAATAAACTGGTATGCGCTACAAACTGTGTTGTTTTTTAAAACATTAAATCAATGAAATTTCAAAGATTTCCCCTGTGAAAAAATGATGCTGTTTTAACAAGGCACCCTAAAAAATAGGGACCCATTGCTCTGGAACCCAGTCCTGATAGCCACAACACCCACTAACTCTTTTGATCTGTTCTGTCTGCCAATTCTGCTATCTTGTTTTTGTTTTGTTTTTTTGTGTACACTTGTCCTTTACAGCCCAGCACCAGCCAAAATGTATATTATGTTTTTGGATAGTGTAAAAATAGTGCTTAACCTATTTAGTATATGTACCATGTCCTCACAAGAAGTGTGTAAGTCAGTACTCAATGAACTAGAAACATTATTAAATAACCCAGTTTATGTACAGTGCAGAAGAGCTACAACCTCAGTCAAGTTTTTGTTGCTGTCTGTCGTTTTTTTTTTGCCCAGAACCATTATGGTTCACATTAAAATGATGGAAACACATAGAGGTCACAGGGACAGGAAGTGAAAGAAAATCTCCTCAGTGGAAATAGCTTGTACAAACAACTTCATAAATCAATGGGGTAAAAGAGGCACCCACATTGTATATAAAATTAGATTAAAAACAATAAAAAAGTGTTTTTTTTCAAAAGTATGACAATAAAATATAAGGCAAAATGGATTTTATTTAAACAATGGTGACGTGTTTTGTAGACAACATCCACTTCATCAGGCCAGTGTTTCATGCCAATGCTGTAATGTAGCCAACGTTGCTCACAAAAAGCATTGCTTTTATAAAGGGACCCTAAAGGGACCCTAAGCAGTGCCCTGAAAAAGAAATTTGGACTTGCCTGGTTCTTTCTAAAGCCACCCCTCCGAACCCACCCCCCAGCTAACGCTGCGAGGTCCCTGAGCATCTTCTTCTTCCTTTCCGTGGTCCCGTTGGCGGTTCCGGTAATCCGGCGACTTTGGCTGAAGTTGAGCACGTGCACCTCCAGTGCACAACCTGGGCATCATCACACCAGTCACTGTAAGAGTTCTGCACATGTGAGGTTCTAAAGACTTAACCATTCATGCGCACTACTCTCACGGCAACCGGCATGATGACGCGCAGCTGAAGTTGCCAGAATCCTGAAGCAACCAGTGGGACCACAGAAAGAAAGAAGAGGATGCCGGGGGACTTTGCGGCCTACGGGGGGCTGGAGGAAGCCCCAGGTAAGTCCAAATTGTTTTTTCAGGGCACTGCTCAGGGTCCCTCTAAATAAAATTCTTTTTGCATTATATTTTAGCCTCATCCTTTTGAGGTAAGCCACCTCTTTATATTCCATTTTATTGTTCTTAATTGTTCTTAATCTAATTTTACACACAATTTGGGTGCCTTTTTTGCCCTATAGCACAGCTTACCTTCCATTGGAGGGTGTGGCCTTGGGCCCCAACTTGCACAGCTGGTGTCCTTCCCTTTTTTCCCAAAGAGAGTGACCACCCATAAAAAGACCTTCATATAACCTGAGTGTAGATGGGTCCCCGATCTCCACCTGAGCTTTTGGTTGTTTGCCCTAAATAGCAACCTTATTTTCGGAGTACCCTTCAATTATTTCTATTTACAAGGTTACAGTATTTACTACACCATTTATGGTCCCGTTGTCTCTGTGCTTTTTTCGAAGTGTCATCTTAACCCCCATTTAAACTTCACAGAAACCATAACACGTTTCTTATGTGTAATTTATCAGACATAGGTGCAAAATGCAGAGTTTGTGTGAAAGTGTAATATAGGATCCACATACGACTACAAATTCTCCTGCTTGGCATCAGTGGTTAGAAGAAGCCCAATACTGTATCCAAAAGCATAAGCCACAAGTATTAGTGAAGAAGGAAGATTTTTATTTAGGTCACTCCTGTTGAAAAACCCATCTTGTACTGAAATGTATAAAGAATGATACAATATAGCCAAGTCTGAAAAATGTAATACACTATAGAGTTAACCATTCAAACTGCCTCATGTGATAGCTAGGATGGATGAATACTAGTGGCGTAACTGAGTATCTTGGGGCCCTGGTGCGAGTTTTACATGGGGCCCCAAGCACTCTATTGATATGAAGCCCCAAAACTTACCACGCTCAGCTGCAGTGTCAGAGAGGTGTAGTTAGAGTAAGGAAACAGTTTGTTAAGGATTACTACTATGCAATGCACATATAGAGGTGTTTATTAACAGCATAGCACAAAAGAAAAGCTTATTAAATCGATGAAGAAGGGCCTCTAGTGGGCTTCTCTGGCCCAAGGGCCCTGGTGCAGTCTCAACCTCTGAACTCCTTATTGCTACGCTACTGACAACTTCATGCCATGTTGTTTTCATTTTAAAAAATAAGCAAAGCCCATTGGTACTAATTAATTCTGCAAGGGCAAATTCATTGTCAGACATAATGGTCATACAAAATGCTCTGTGTGGTTTTTTTTTGTAAAATAAGTAATATTATTATGACAGGGAAGATCATAGTACAGATTTGGAATGATTTATGCAGATACCATGCATGTGGGTTTTATCTTGAGACAGGATATACATCCAAAATGTATTCAGTCTGGTATGTAGAATACTGATGTTATACTGCTACATGCATAGGCATAGTTCTCTTTGTTCCTAAACTCTCCAAAAAATGCATGACTTTTCTCAGAGGTAGGAACTGGTTCATATGGCAGTTCATTACCTGGGGTAACACGGTGGCGTAGTGGGCAGCATGGTGGCGTAGTGGGTAGCACTCTAGCCTTGCAGTGCGGGTCCCTTGTTCAAATCCCAGCTAGGGCACTATAAGCACAATATTTGTATGTTCTCCTCGTGTCTGCGTGGGTTTCCTCTGAGCACTCCAGTTTCCTCCCACATCCCAAAAACATACATATAGGTTAATTGAATTACCCCTAAAATTGGCCCTAAACTACATTGGGCATATGACTATAGCAGTATAATTAAATTGTGAGCTCCTCTGAGGGACAGTTACTGACAAGACTATAAATGCTCTGTAAAAGTCTTTTTTGATTAATATGGGATTGTTTTCTCCACAGGGCTAGTTGGAAAGATGAAGCACAGCTTGAAGACATGTGCCTGAAACATTTCATTTCTATAAAGAAGGGTTGGGCCACCTACACTCATTGAGCATATTTGTACTTTTCATGGTGGGAGGTTGTACACAGTTTATTGGGATGCACACATGCAACTTTTTGATTCACTTCTCTGCACAATCTTCGCTGCATTTGCATATAAACAGGATTCTTCACAGCTACTAGACGGAAAGCAAGGAGTCTTAGTAAACAAGATTTATTGGGATAAAATTGTTTAAGCTGACCAACAGCTGCAAAGTAATCCCCTTCTGGTGCGTGCCTACTCTGCAATTTAACATGTATGTGTGCAATCCACTTTACTCAACATTTTCAGTTCACTCACATGTATAAAACGCTTAGTGGATGTTTCCCACTAAAAGGTATCATCACAGTTGAAGGACAGTGTCGCAGCTGGTCTGCCCACTAGATCTGAAACAGCGCAACTAAATCATAAAATGTTTTCCTGTTGGAGAATTCTTATTTGTATCTAAAAGACATTTAGGACCGGATTTCTAGAAAAACCACAAAGGCCCATGCCTTCTCCTCCTCTGCCACCTTCTCTGTAGCCTTTTAAAAATGTACAAAAACATGCTCAAAAGGCTTAATTTCCACAGAACTATCCTGTCTCTTCACAGGTGATGATAATTAATAACAGGCTTAGGCCCTGTTCACATTAGTTTTTTTTGCAGATCGGAACCGGAACTGTACAAACGGAACGGATGTGAATGAATCCAATGTTAACCTATGAATCCATTCACATACGGATACGTTCCGTACGTTCTGGTCCACGGATCTAAAAAATGCTGCAGGCCCTAATTTTCTGGACCGTTCTGCCCAGCGGACAAAATATACTGCAGCATGGGGTCAATGGGAAAGGGAAAATTTCTTCACACTAGTGAAGAAACGGACCGTTCCACAGGGGATGGGGGCATGTGCCGATGCGAATCTAGCGACGGGAGGGTGAGGGGAGGGTGCAGCAGCCGGGTGGGTGAGGGGGGGTTTATACATACCTAATTTTCAGTAGTAGCCAGCGGTAGAGGCTTCCGTCTTCTTCCACGTCATGTGACTACATGATGCGTCATGTGACTAGTCACATGACGCGCTGTGTAATCATTGATCAGATCCGTTTTTACTATGTTAAACGGGCCACGGACTGAGCCATCCGGATCCGGTGAAGTGGAGACCGGATCCGCTCACCGGATCCTCTTGGCTCAGAACGCGTATGTGAACCGGGCCTTAGACTTTATTACCACGTAACAGAGCATTAGTGAATTGACACACATGCTTTATTTTATGATTTTCACCTGTAATTGATGAATTTCATCTGTAATTTATGAATTTCGTCTGTATTTTAGGAATGGTCTTTATTTTAGCACCACAGGTGGTAAAATAAGAACAAAACAGCTTAGTGAATTTGGTGATAAATCATATGCACATGAGCAAATACCTCCAGAAATGATAATAATATCACCAATAAAAATGCCATTACTCAAACATTTTTGCTTTTAAGAGGCGCACCTGTGTGAGATGAGATAAACGTCTATATACAGTCTCAATCCTACATAGAACTAGGCTAAGTTCCTTTTTCTCACTGTAAGGCCTTCTGCAATTGGAAAAAGTCAGTGAAATAATCCTGTCAACATTATTTTGAGTATACATTTAAATATATGACAGGCACCTGGCACTGCTGCAGTTCAAAAGATGTTTATTCATCCAAGCGCCATAGCACTTGATGCACTATAAACAGGCAGCCAGGATGATGATAACAGTCCGGGGAGGGTCAAACTGTTATCATTCACTGTCATCAACTTTTAGATACAAAAGGCAATAAGAATCCAAGAAAGCCCTACTTAAGATTAGGACTACAGATCAAATGGTTTATCTTACCAGTTTATTTTCACAAACACTGGTCCGCACAACAACTAGGGGCCCCAGTCTCTCTCACTGGCTGGGGCCCCCAAACCACTAGGGAAGGGCGGGCGAGCCCTGGACCTCTCACCCCCAGGGAATTCACCCCCACTGCCTCTAAACTGAATGCTAACTGCAGGTTAGTGGTTAGGGAGGGGACCGTGTGGGAGATGTGCCTACATGGGGCATCCCTGTAACAGATGCAATCAAAAAATGCGTCCAACCGAAGCCTCACACCTGAATGCTACCCAATTTATGCAATTCCTGCTATATTTGGTACAGGAGGCAAAGGGTGTATGACAGTACACCTGATTGGCTGACTGGCGTCTGCTGACCAGATAAAGGTAGGAAATTGCTTTAGCTGGGAGTTAGCAATTGTGTTTGTTGCAGTTTATTTTCACTTCAGGTTTGCTTTAACCTATGGGCTAAGATAGTGCAATTTTTTGCTGCTCGATGTTTGTATACTATTATTTATATTTTGATGAGCAATTTTGCAAACATTAAAAATTGGACAAGGCATAATCAGTCCATCAACTGTATTTGTAGTAGATTCTTTAATAATAGGCTCGGTATTTGAGCCCATCCTGTCTAAGGCCTCACTAAACCTTATGAATCTATGTGACAAATTTGACATACCATCGCCTGGATATCACTCTAAAGTCCCAAAGGAACCACCAAATGCTCCAATTACAGACAATTGCTCCCAGCTTCTTCGTGTATAACCAGCAATTACAATAATCAAGAAGAAGCTTTTTACTTTTCTGATGTAATGTGTCTGTGCAGTGAGGGGGAATGTGGCCATATATACTGAACTGGTTCTCTGTTGCTGAAACTGTACTGTTCTTATTCTGTACTACAAATGTTCATTCAACCATCTGGAGAAAATAAGGGAAAATGCACATAGAAAGAGTTTTGTCCATGTCAATTTTCTGTAATCCATCTTTCTCTAAATAATATACTTATGTTTCCTAGATTTTATGCAAACCTGTTTCCCTGTTTTTTCTCAAAAAGTAAATAACCTACATTGTAAAAAATCAATAAAGCCTGAGTGTCTTTTGCAGACCTCAAAATGCCTGTGTATCTGCTTGCAGAAGACCTTTAGATCAGCTCACTGGGGATGTCCTTGATTATCCCCCAAAGCTTTGTGGGCTGCTTTGTAAGTGCACTTGTCTGGCCATTCCAGAGCAGGTAAGGATGGGAAGCTAAGACAGGTCAGCTTTATCTCAGTGCTAAAGGGGTGTACATTAACAAAAGCATGTTTCCAGGTAAGTTTAGAGAGGGGGCAGTGATGAAAGATTGTTTTCTGATTTAGTTTCCAGGGGCTGCTTCATCCTAGTTACATATGGGTAGACAGAAATTTCCCAATTCTAAAACTACTTTATTGCCCATCCTCGCCACGACTCCCTTTCATTTTTATAGATATATGAACTTTATTGTTATAGATATATGAACTTTGTTTGCGATATGCACGTAATCCTATGCACACCCTTAAAGGGGTAAAAGGCACACATAGTAATTATGTTTGTTTAAAGCTTTTCAGTGGTACCAAGTTAGACATAAGATTTTGTTTCCCTCTATTCTTCCGTCCCATTATTTATTTATTTATTTATTTATGTGGCCTGTAATTTTTATGTCGCTTGTTGATTTTGTCGATACACCATCATATACGATCTACTAACCAATCGGTTTATATCTAATTCAGGAAGTTGTAGCCTTATGGAATTTAGGTCTGCTTATTACTATTAATTTATTTATTGACCATCAATGAATTATTAATTATTGGGTATATATATATATATATATATATAACATATGTTTATTAGTACATATTATTGACTAGAATTATGCATCTATTGATATGAAATTTATGTATATTACCATTATTCATTATTTATTGACTATTAATTTATTTATTAACCCGTAACCATATGGAGTTTGTCTGCCTATTACTATTAATTTATTGATAATTTTTTAAATTATACTCATTCTGGTTTATTTACCAACTACTTCCATGTTAATTACTGATTGGGATTGTTTATTGAAGCCTATGATAATTGTGGTTATTAATCAATTATTGCAGTTTTCACTTTTCATCATTTCTTCCTTTAAATCCTTAATTATTTACAACATGTATTGATTTGTGCTTATCAATTTAGTTAGTGGGTTATTGATGGAGTTCCCCTTTTCTTCTTATTTTTGTGTTTCGGTTTTAATCATGTGGATACATCCCAAATAAAATATAGTTGAAATGTCATTACTTGCTACTTTTTTATGGGGTTATAATGATACAGCCTCTTTCTTCTTTTTCTTTGGTGTTCTATACTGGTATCTCTCTATCTTAATAGCTATATTATTGATATATTTATTTTTTTAGATCAGGATTCAAATTTCTTTTGTCTAGGTCGGACACAGAGTTTAATAAATCCGTTTTCTTGTCTCAGTTGAAGATGCTGCACTCATGTTGCTACAACTCAAGAAGAACCTATAAAATAACTTTTTTTTATCTTCTTTCTTAGCATCGTGTTCCAAATTCGAAAGTTTACTGAATGTGAGCCAGTGCTTGGAGAGAATCCATAATGTTTTATTTTGGCTGTTACGTGTGCCTGGCTCTCTGTCATTTCCACATCCCTCTGTTCATTACCTTTGTATATTTAGCTTTTTCACTGCCATCATACACTGATCAGGACTAGTTTTAACTGTAGTTCTCATTGCTTATAAGTTAGTTTACTTTCTTGTTGCCTGACCTCTATACAGTGGTCACGTTCCTGAATCCTGAATTAAGTTGCTTTTATTCTGCTGACCTATTTTTTACAGATCTGTGCAAACTAAGGCAACATTGTGTTTCAACAAGTCTCACGTTGTCCTCTGATAACTCCACAATCATGGACTCAACAAACTAGCAAGCTAATGTATATCTGTCTATAGGATCCAATGTCCTAAGATCCACCAAAACTGCACCATACTGCCCGAGAACATGTTAGAGGTCCATAAAGTTATACAATTATGAGACCACCATTACGTAGATGAATATGTTTAACATTATGGAAATATACAGCCAAAAAGATCTCTAGATGTGATAGCACAGAAGCAGTGACTGAGGCGCTACACCTGCTACTGCTGGAATTCTGTTTTGTCCCCACTTTATTGCCTGATGAAGCGGGCTCGGCCTGCGAAACGCGTTGCACTTTTGGGGTACCATATAATAAATGTGATTGCTACTTTTCAGACAGTCTTTCGTGTCTGCTTTATGGAGGTACTGTAAGTCCACCACTTCCTCCAAGCAAATTTTAAAGGTTTTATTCACTTTTATTCTGCTGGCGCCTCTGTTCTCCTACTGCAAAAGTGACCTGTATATGTGTATCTGGGAAATCTGGCACATTACCTAGTGATGTAAACTTTCAAACTCTCAAAGCAGAGAATGAAAATATTGGTCAGTCAGAAACATGTAATACAGCAGAAAATGCTATTGTAGAGTTCTGTTTGCTGATCTGACATTAGGTCATTCCAGTGCATTTTTTTTCAACAAAGTGAAACTTCCAACGAATAACCAGAAATGTCTTATTCTGTAGTGTGGATCAGCAGTTATTGAACATCAAACGTTATGCAAATTGTTAGGAGAGTCTGTTTTAGAAAAAGCCAAATAAAAAAAGGATATTTACATATGGCTGGCTAAAGATAAAATAAAAATATCTGTATTTACATATGAAATATGGGGGGATTCTTGCAAGGTTGCAAGTTTTGATTTTATTTCCCTTAATCACTTTGACTCCCAGTTACAAAAATGTATCTTGTAACTTTTCTTGACAATCGTGATGTATCCCGTGTCTTTTTTTCTTTCAGAGAGGACACATAATGGAAGGCTTTGAAAGTACCTATGCCAGGTACCTATATGTTTACAAGTCATCTTTTTGAGAGTCTTGTCACTGGGATTTTATTTCTGAAACTTCCAAATTCACATAAGTATAATGATACCTGCAACAGGATGGTCTATGAAGTCCCTGGCCTCTGTTAATAGTTGATGTACCACGTAAGGATTATAGTAATTAAAATAAAAACCTTGTAAAAAAGAAAGTAAGGCCAATACTTAAAAAATACCCCCAAACAGTCCTCTTACATATACACACACACACGCACGCACGCACGCACGCACGCGCACGCACGCACGCACACCACACACACACACACACACACACACACACACACACACACACACACACACACACACACACACACACACACACACACACACACACACACACACACACACACACACACACACAGTTTTAAAGAGGAACTCCAGTGAAAATAAGGTAATGAACAAAAGTGCTTATTTTTTTACAATAATTATGTATAAATGATTTAGTTCGTGTTTGCCCATTGTAAAACCTTTCCTCTTCCTGATTTGCATCCTGACATTTATCATGGTGACATTTTTACTGCTGGCAGGTGATGTGAGAGAAAGGAGATGCTGCTTTGTTTTTTGGCAGCCACAATGCAACACGGCTCCCATAGAGTGATGTCAGCACCATGGTCCTGACATCACACTGTGGGAGGGGTTTGAGCACAATATCAGCCATACAGACGTCGCTGATGGTCTATTCAAGAAAAGGTAAAAGATTTCTCATGGGAAAGGGGGTATCAGCTACTGATTGGGATGAAGTTCAATCCTTGGTCACAGCCTCTCTTTAAATCAGGGTGATACCATTTATTGGCTAACTTTAAAAGATGAAACGAGTAAGTTTTTTGACAAAAGGCCTTCTTCATACTCTGTTCATGTAGACTACATATGCCCAGTGGCGGCGCTACACTGGGGCTTACCCAGGCTTAAGCCCCAGCTCACAAGCTGTCAGCCCCCACAAAAGCCCCCCTGCCCGTACAATCCATAACAGAATTGTCAGCATTCGTAAAAATGTTACAGCGGGGGGCGGGGCCGCCAGCCGGGGCATCATTGCCGCACAGCTAATGGAGACAGAGCTGGCTGACAGAGGGAGAGACTCCAGTCCCGCCCCTCAGCTCAGGCATCCAACTGCAGCCCAGCTTTTCCTCCTCTCAGCCTCTATCTTCCTGTCAGCCGGGCTCCAGCTCCACCCCCTCTCTACAGCACACGAGACACAGACTGAGACTGGGGAACGAGGCAGCCTGCAGGAAAGTGTAGCTAGTCTGCCACAGATACAAGTGACAGCAGCCAAAGCAGCCAGTCAAGCCCAGCAATGAATCACCACAGAAAGGTTTGGGCTGACAGTCTTACATTCATTGTCTGTAGTTACTGCCTGTGTACCTTCTCCCAGCCCCCGACTGCAGCTCTGACCCAGGTGCTGCGAGCAGGGGGAACTGTCTTTCCCTCTCTGAGAGTGTCTCTCCTCTCCTTCCTCATAATCCCCCACAATCCCCCACCTTGCCAGCATTCACTTGTCAATTAGGTCTGCCTGGAGACTCTTATGAGCACACAGAATGTAATCATCGGGGGAAGGGAGCCTTATGATGTGCACTGATATCCTCCTGCTGACCAGCCATGAATGGGGTCAGTTTAACTCATAAGTTTTACCTCCTCTACACACTTAAAACACAACTGAAGACTGGGAAATAGAGAGATTCATGTTACCTGAAGCTTCTCCCATCCCCCTGCAGTCATCCTGTCAAAGATCCTCTGGTCCCCCACCACAGCTCAGTTTATTTACCGCTCACTTAAAAGTCAACGGCCACTGTGCCTGCGCAGCTCTGGCCATACGCATCCTTGTTTGGGCTCCTGTGGCCGGCAGTGTATTGCGCAGGTGCAGTATGAGAAAACAGAAAACCTGTACTGCGTCTGGAAACGAGTACAAACTGCGCCTGGCGGGGGACCAGAGGATCGGTTCAGGTATGTGCGGGCACAGGATGTCTGCAGGGGTTAACAGAAGCCCCAGGTAAGTGAATCTCTTTGTTTTTATTCAATATTCAGGTCCACTTTAAGGTGGCCATAGATTTATCGACTTTGTGGCTGATCAACCATCCGACTAGATTATCAAATCGGATGAAAATCAGTGCTGCTAAGAGAATGCGTGAACGATGATGCAACCGATTTCGGGCCGAAATTGGTTGCATGTATTGATCGGACATGATGAAAGATGTCGGGGCCATCGTGATTGATCAGGTGTACAGCTGTAACAGCGAGCAATATCAGGACGAGCAACGAAACCCCCAGCACTGTCCCCTCTAAAGTCAAATGTGTGCTATTCTTAATGTGTCCGCAGCTAGCTCCATCCACAATCTGCATACATTTGCCTACGTTACTGTGGCAACCACCTGTGGCACGTGTATGCAGATTTCGGACGAAGCCCGCAGCGAACACAGACAGGTTAAGCATAGTGCAACAGGAAGGGGGGGCAGCGTCAAGGCGGTGGTTAAAGGGGAACTGAAGAGAGAGGTATATGGAGGCTGTCATGTTTATTTCCTTTTAATCAATACCAGTTGCCTGGCAGCCCTGCTGGTCTATTTCTCTGCAGTAGTATCTGATTAAAACCAGAAACAAGCATGCAGCTAGTCTTGTCAGATCAGACTTATAAGCCTGAACCACTGAAACACCTGATCTGCTGCATGCTTGTTCAGGGGCTATGGCTAATAGTATTAGAGGCAGAGGATCAGCAGGGCTGCCAGGCAACTGGTATTGTCTAAAAGGAAATAAACATGACAGCCTCCATATACCTCTCTCTTCAGTTCCCTTAAGGTGTCACAAGGTTGATTCCCAATCGATATCAGCATAAAATCGATCAGGAATTGGCCTGCAGTGCATGGGCAGCCAACTGATCTCTTTCTAATTAGATTGAATTAGAGAGAGATTTGTCTCTTGATTGAATCTGCCCATCATCGCCTGATGTATGGCTACCTTTGGAGTGCTGCCAGATTACGTGTGTTTTGGGGGGAAACTACGGGGGTGCTCAAACTTCCCCGGCAGGCCCACTTACACCACTGTCTCTCCTTACATGCATTTACTGGTGAAAGGCTGTCTCTCATTACATGCATTTACTGGGTAAACGCTGTCTGTCATTATGTGCATTTACTGGTGAAAGGCTGTCTCTCATTGCATGCATTTACTGGTGAAACGCTGTCTGTCATTACGTGCATTTACTGGTGAAAGGCTGTCTGTCATTACGTGTGTTTACTGATGAAACGCTGTCTGTCATTATGTGCATTTACCGCTGAAACACTGTCATTATGTGCATTTACTGGTGAAAGGCTGTCTGTCATTGCATGCATTTACTAGGGAAACGCTGTCTCTCATTACGTGCATTTACTGGTGAAACGCTGTCTCTCATTACGTGCATTTACTGGGTAAAAGCTGTCTCTCATTACGTGCATTTACTGGGTAAAAGCTGTCTCTCATTACATGCATTTACTGGTGAAAGGCGGTCTGTCATTACTTGCATTTACTGGTGGAACACTGTCTCTTATGTGCATTTACTGGTGAAACGATGACTCTCATTATGTGCGTTTACTGGTGAAACGCGGTCTCTCATCATGTGCATTTAATGGGGAAACGCTGTCTGTCATTATGTGCATTTACTTCATTTTTTCATGTAACTACATTAGCTGGTATACCCACATTAATTAGCCCCGCCCACATGACATCATGACCATGCCCATTTTCCACCGCGGCGCATAATTTCTCCCATGAGCCCCGCCTGCCAGCCACTGTGCCCCTTTTGAGTCCCCCCAAAAATCTGAAGCTGGAGCCGCCGCTGCATATGCCTACATTATCTGAGCCTGAAGAAGGCTTGTTGTTGGCTGACAATACAGTACAATACAATAACATTTCTATAGCGCTTTTCTCCCATAGGACAGCTTAGTCTTTACAGCCTTTTAAAATTTTGCCAAGAAATGGTATCATCCTGATTCAAAATTACCTGTTTTAACTGATAACTAATCTGGAACAATACTCTACTACTACTATATGGATACACACACATACACACACATACACTGCATTCATGCATATACAGTAAGATGCAGAAGAATACAGGTAATGTATTACACTGTATATGTTAAGTAGAATATTACACTGTATACGTTAAGTCAGAGGTACCCACACTTTTTTGGCTTGTGAACCACTTTAAAAATTTGCAAGTCAAAATGATCTACCTGTGTACAATGTTAGGACCACAATTGTGAATACAGAATAGAAAATGTAGTGCAGTCGTGATCTACCAAGAAGTCCTTCACGATCTGTCCTCTGAGTAGATCGCGATCTACTCAATGGGCACCCCTGCATTAAGTCATGGCCATTCCCTTCCTAAGTATTTATTTACATGAATCCCTCATCTGGCCACAATAAAATACAAAACATTCCCAAGACACACCACCTACTCAGCCCACCTGTGTGAAAAGCATCATACTGGGAGTGAACACCATGAGGCCTATCTGAACATAATCTATACTGTATATGTAAAATCGGATGTGTGTGTATGTGTGTGCCGTAATAACTCAAAAATGCCTTGATTGATTTCAACAGAACTCAGTATACAGATCCCTTACTACCTGGGATGATATGTTCTGGGGGTCTGCCCCCACCCCCCGGAAACACCTGGGCGAAAGCACAAGCAGTCAGATTTCACCCATTCACATCAATGGAGAAAATGTAAAAAGCTGCCATTCTCACAGCAATAAAGCCAGAGTCCCCCAACTTGGCACAGTTGGTAACTTGGTGACCGAGGCCAAAAATATTGGCAAGTTGGCAGAGCATAAAACAGCCAATCAAATTTCAACAATTTGTTTTCCATGGGAAAATGTAAACTGCAGCCATTCTTAGACTGTTAATCTTAGGGTTTTCAAACTTGGCACACTTGGTCACTGGATAGCTGGGATTAGTTTTCAGGAAAGTGGGTGGGGCCTACAACAGCCAATTAAAATTCATCTATTGATTTTCAAAGGGAATATTAAAACTGCTGCCGTTCTTACACTGTTAATGCCAGAGGCTTTAAACCTGCAACAGTCAGTCATTGGGTGGCTGGGGTTCAAATTCACTAAAGGGGGCAGAGCCACAAACAGCCAATTAATTACACTGTTAGTGGCAGAGGCCTTAAACCTGGTACAGTTGGTCATTGGGTGACGGGTTCAAATTTAGAGAAGGGGGTGGAGCCATAAACTGCCAATCAGATTGCTTTCAATTATATGGGAAAATGTAAATTATTGATGCCAAGGACACCAAATCTCACACACTTGGTCACTGGATGACTGTGTGTCAAGATTAGAAAAAGTGGTGGAGCCAACAACAGTCAGCTGTCCTTTAACCTCTTGAGCACCATGGTATTAAACCCCCTAGTGACAAGGACATTTTTAGATAAATTGGCCACTGCAGCTTTAAGGCCAAGCTGCAGGGCCACACGACACAGCACACTAGTAATCCCCCCCTTTTCTCCCCACCAACAGAGCTCTCTGTTGGTGGGGTCTGATCGCCCCCTAGATGTTTGTATATTTATTTATTTTTGTTTATATGTTTGTTTTTAATAAAGTTTTTTTTTTTAAATATTTCTCATACTCCCCCCTCCCTCCCTTCCTCCCCCTGACAGCCAATCCACGTAATCAGCTGTCATAGGCTTCAGCCTATGAAAGCCGATCACCCCTGTGCCTAAGGAGGGGACAGCCGTGTCACACGGCTGTCCCCAGTACAGCGCTGCTGCAGATCACATCACTGTACAGTTACTTAGATGGCGGTTTCGCCATCTAACAGTCTCCCGAGCGGCGACTGCCGCCAGGAGACTGAAGGCTCCGCTCCGCTCCGCCCACTAAGCAGGAGATGCGCGCGCAGCCTGCGCGCGATCTCCTGCAAACCAGAGCGCCAGAACTTTATGCGATCGGCGTTAGGTGGTCCTGGGGCTGCCACCGCGGCCACGCCAACCGGCGTGACGCAGTTGGCTACTGGTTAAAATGTGCATTCATATGTGAATTTTTGCATGCTATTGAAACCTGCATGCAAAAAAAAAAGACATGAATGATGCAAATGTTAATGAAAAAAACTGCATATGTTCTGCCAAACAGCTAAATAGTGGGGAAATTGTGGCATAGCAGAAAAGGAAAATCACATTCAATTTATTTTTTTTACATGATTTTGTGTTTGAAACTTTTATCATACTCAAAATGTACCCTTGCTTGACATATTTTTGTAAGTTACAGGTAAAACTTTCATGAAAAAAAATGATTGAGCTTCTATTTGCAGTTGCACAGAAATCCAGCAGAAATTTAAAGCCAGGGAGGTCTTAAAGTATTGCTTAAAAGGTAATAAATATGGAAGCATCCATGTTTTTCTTACTACAGTTGTCCTTTAATGCAAAAACACATGCAAAAAATGGAACCCTGTCTTAGAATTGCTGGACGAGCCTGACTCTTTCATACCCTTTTCAGCTACTTCTTCCTAGATGAGTTGGGTCATTCATACCACCAGGGAGGGTATAAGTGATCTTAGTGTATTTCTTTCAGCTTGAAAATATTGATTTCATATACAGGTGAAACTCAAAAAACTACAATATTGTGCAAAAGTTCATTTATTTCAGTAATTGAACTTAAAAGGTTAAACTTATATATGAAATAGACTCATTACATGCAAAGCAAGCTATTTCAAGCCCTTATTTGTTATAATGTTGAAGATTATGACTTAGGCCTGGTGCACACCAGAGGAGTGTTTCTGAGCGTTTTGAGTTTTTAAATCTGCTGCTAATGTTATCCTATGTGTCTGTGCACACTGGAGCAATGAGGTTTTGTAAAAAAACAAATAGCATTACATTGGGAAGAGCTTTTGAAACCTCTAAAAGCTCTTCCCAATGTAATGCTATGGTTTTTTTTTTACAAAACCTCATTGCTCCAGTGTGCACAGACACATAGGATAACATTAGCAGCAGATTTAAAAACTCAAAACGCTCAGAAAAACTCCTCTGGTGTGCACCAGACCTTACAGTTTATGAGAAAATGTTTAATATTCTATTTTCAAAGTGTCAGACTCTAATCAGCTAATTAATCCAAAACACCTGTAAAGGATTCCTATTTTATATATTAGTTTCACCTTTTATGTTGTTAATTACTAAACAAAATTACTGAAAGAAATGGATTTTTGCATGACATTCTAATTTTTCGAGTCTCACCTGTACATTGCTGCAACCATCTTAGGGGAAAATAGGCAATACTGTTTTTTTTTATTTTATAGAACAGCTGCTTACAGAAAATAAATGATTTCAGAACACTTCTCTCAACTTTAAAGCTTTCATATGTTTCTTTGCAGTACTGAAAAACAAAGGAAAGTTGGCTTAATCATCTGAGGTACTAAATGGGAGCTAGATTCCTGTAGCAACAGACTATCAGTCCCAGCATGCCCCTGAACTGTAACAGAGAAAGTGTGTCTATGTCTTATATATAAGAATGTATCTTGCAATCATATTAAAACTATAACTTGGAAATCGTTTTTTCCTGAGCATTATATAAAAAAAAAAGAACCTGAAACATAATTGTCCCAGCAGCTAAAATCATTTAAGTCTTGATGTGACTAACAGTACATCTTCATACAACACTAGCTGGATATATTTAATTATAAATGGGAACGTGGAGAGGCGTGTGGAAAATATATGAGCGCAAGCTTTTACTATATCAGATCTGGCTAGGCTCCAATGCAATTACATTAGGTAGCAAAACAGAACCTTAGCTGAACTCTTAAAGCTTCAAAAAGTTTATCTTTAGAGGTAAAATAGCTAGCTAGTGTTCACTATAGCAGCCTGCCAACCTGACGCTCCTTCTTTTAACTACTGTAACTTATGTCAACAAAAATATTCAATTTAACATGTATTGCATTAAAATCATGTATTGAGCTTTCTGTTTAGGTCTGCAAATATTTTTTTTCCTGGAAAAAGCCTTGGCAAAGATTTTACGACGTCCAAACCAGCTGTTGCTATTTTGGTAAGTCCCCTTCCGTGTCATTCTTATGTTTATTGTGAGAGAAGCTACAAACCTCAGACTGGGCTACAAATCTTGCAATTATACCAACGACATAGTGCTTAACAAGGTGAATTCTGGGAAATGAACATCAGTAGAGGCTGTCCAGCCCAGTCACCGCTTCTCTACAGTTCTGCAGTAGAACCTGGCTTTTTTATTTTACTAAATCTTTATTCAGCATGCTGCACACTTACCAAAAATGTAGGATTCAGGACAGGAAAATACCTTGAAAAATAACTGGCTCCAGATTTTGGCTAATTACATTTTTGTCATTTGGAGGCTGTTAACTCTGCCAGAGTGTAGATTTTAATATCTTGGCTCCATGTGCTCCTTCTGCGATTGCGCTTCCACCGCCCCAATACTCAGCTCTCCGGGACCGGTTCTCTCATGAAGCAAGATGAAATATTTGCATCAGGCGGCAGATTACAGGGGCGGCATATTTTGTACTGTGTTTACACTAACAGCAAGCAGTCAGAATAGGAGAAGTGAAAGGAGAGCGAGGTGAAGAGGTCATCATGGGGAAAAGCAGCTTGTTGTGCTGTGTGAGGAGTCTTGACAGTGAGTGAGGAGGAGGAGGCAGGAGAGCAGCAGTGTTTCATTTGACTTGCACAGAAGAAGGGAGGAGGTGGTATTGCAGTCCTGACTGAGAAGGAATGGAGTGGCAGAGGGCGAGCAGTTTGTTTGTCACAGACTCACAGCCAGCCAGTGTGTTGAGCTGCAGCATGTCATGTGAGAACATTAAATGAAGGAGAGTAAGTTGTTGGGTGCTGTGCGATCATTCCATATCGGGGAAGGGGGGGGGGGAGGCAGCACATCCTTACAAGTTTGTTGTCTCAGGCAGCAAAAAGTCTAGAACTAGCCCTGCAGCTGACCCATGACAGCTGAGCTCTATGCACTAGTTAGAAGTCAATTTCATTGGCTTCTAACCCTGTGATCACTGTGAGTGAATCACTGTGATCACATCATACATATAGAAAACATAAGTCTCTAATCCTTAAAGTGAATATGAAGAGAGTAAAATTTTGAAAAATAAACACATGATGTACCTGCAAAGAATATTACATACTTACCTCCCTGTCAGTTCCTCTCAGCAGCTCACCATTTTCTTCCTACAATGATTCCTTACAGTTCTGACAAGATTTTGTCAGAACTGAAATATATCAGTTACTGTCAGTTATATATCACTTGATGCCAGTATAACTGAAAGGACAACTGATGAACAATGCAATGTACATGTTTCCCTATGGCTCAAGTTGGCAATATAACAGTTTAACAGTGTGCTGACCAGGAAGTTATTATAGGGTAATGGCCATTTTTAAAATGGAGAACAGAGAATTCCATCGATCACCGTGAACAAACAGGATGCAGGAGAGGAGGAAGAGATTAATAAGTAGACTACACAGAAGGTACATATGACATGTGTATGTAACTGCTATATAAATGGTAAATAATAACTGACCATATGTTTACATCAGACTTACTGAACTCTAGTGCATCACACATCATCTATGTTAATGATGTAATATCTATAGCACACATGTGAAAAAAGTGCCCCTTAGCTACTCAGTCATGCAGACGACCACATTTATTTTATAATTATATTCAAATAATTAGACGAATCTAGTCTTGATTGCAGTCAGCCACTTTGAATCTACAGTATACTCAGCTAAATATGAATCCTTGTAATGAGATAGATGTGGGAAAACAATTTAAAGAGCAACTGTAGTGAACATAATGTATACAATTGCTTATTTTTTTTTTCTTTTACAAAATTCATTTACAAATTATTTAGTCAGTGTTTGCCCATTGTAAGATCTTTCCTCTCCCCAATTTAAATTCTGAAATTTATCACTGGTGGTGACAGCTTTAGTCCTTCCAGGTCAACTCTGCAGAATGTTCGTTCACTGAAAGTTCTATGCACAGAGGGAGCTACTGCTTGCTTGGCAGTTGCAAAAAGACATTTTTACCCACAATGCAATGAGGTTCACTAACAGCAAACTGGCAAAGCCATGGCATCACACTAGGGTGGGGGAGGATTCACCACAATATAAACAATACAGATGTTCTTGATGATCTATTAGATAAAAGGTAAATATTTTTTGTGTGAAAGGGGGTATTAGCTACTGATTGAGATGAAGCTCGTGGGCTTGATTCACAAAGCGGTGCTAACTGTTAGCACGCTTGTGAAAAGCCACTTATCACGCCCAAAACCTAATCTTGCACAATAATTAGCGCAAAGCCCCACGCGCAAAACTTTGAGCACGCGCGAAACAATGGCGCACCCGGTGCGCCTATAAGGTCGCACCCAATGCGACCTTATAGGCGCATCTGGTGCACCGTTTTCGTCACACTGCGATGCGACATTTCGCGCGCACTGTGCTGTGCGCTCACATTTGCGTGCGATCTAAATATACAAAACAGTGCTAACCTAGTTGGCACCCTGGTTAGCACGCCCAAAGTCTTTGGGCGTGCTAACTGGGTTAGCATGGCTTTGTGAATCAAGCCCCAATTCTGGGTTGAACCTTTTTAAAATATATGTGTATCTTTCATATTTTCCCACCATCATTCACATTTACTACAAAACTGGCCTGCAGTTCCCAGTCCTCAGCTTGAGTAACCACGAACCACCTGCAGTTTTTTCTTCTTAAACCAGTTAGCTGCAGGGGGTATACATGATTATAACTGCACAGTTTTTACTTGCAGTGTTCACCTTCTATGCAGTGTGTGACCTAGTTATTGTCCTCCTATTAAGGTCCTTCATGATAATGCACCCCAAATACTGCCCCCCCTCCCCCCATTGTGCTTCCCATTATTGGTGGTCCCCAATCAATTTCTCCTACAGGACAATGTTATGTGGAATATTACTACCTTACCCTGTGTCTGCTTGTCTTCATTATGGTGCAGCCCGCTCTTGTGCAGCAGGTAAAAAGGACGCATACGGTAAAGAGGTTAAAAACGGCGCCGTATAGAGCCCAATGTTATTACCGGCTTTGCAGTGCCCACAGTATAATAAGGCTGAACAATATTTTTTTTTTTTTTATGGCAATAGGAAATCTCAATGCAAAAATCTTATAGTGGAAGTCTGAATATGAAAATCATAGAGAAATTAATTTAACTCCAATAGGAAGTCTCAATACAAAAATCATATAGTGGAAGTCTAAATACAAAAACATATGGAAATTCATATAAAGGCAATAGGAAGTCTCAATATGAAAATCACATAGTGGAAGCATCCGAGTGCCCAAATTTCCCTGTAATGCCGCTAGTGGCTGCCTTTTGGCGGCAGGGGAGGGGGGATGTTAAGGGTTAGGCACCACCAGGGGAGTGTCGGGGGGTCGGAGGGTTTAAAGTGGAACGAGACCCAGCATTTCTTCTTTGCTTTAAAATATTATTTACAGCAATAATATACTACCACAATTTTTTTGGGAGTAGAACAGCATTCAAACAGTTAAACACAGGACTGACTTTTTCAATAGCAAGCTCCCTGCAGTGAGATCCGAATCCAAAGAGGTGATAACATTATCTCGTGTTTACTTAATTGTTGCAAGAGAGGAATGTAAATATTCCCTGGCAGTGGTAAAACTCCTAACATGTGCAGATCAGATACAGCTCAGAAAAAAATCACTGGGTACATTACAATATATAAATGTTGTAGCTATGAAATAAATGCAATGGCAGCTTTCAGACCAAATAAACTGTACTTTGGGAACTTGTAGTTTTTGAATTAATAATAATACTTGTGCACAAAAGCACATATGATAACTGTATCGGTTATAAAAAGTAGGAAAACACATTTGTATTGAATATAATGTCAGAGTTTAATACCGCTTTAAAGGTTAGGCTTAGGAAGAGGGCGGGTTAAGGATTAGGCATCAGTAGAGGGAGGGTTAAGGGCAAGGCACCATTGTGAAGGGGGAAGTAAGTGTTAGGCATCAGTAGAGGAGGTTTTAAGGGTTAGCCATTGGTAGGGAGAGGGTTAAGCATTGATAAAAGTAGGGTTAATCGTATTGAGGCTTACCGATATTCTACTTGTGTCAATATCTGGCGCCTTTTTTTGAAGGAGCCATTATTACAAGTAGGCCTCTTAAGTCCTCCATGCTAATCTCCTGCCATGCAACCACTTATCACTAGGCCTCTGGGTGGCTATACTGGGTTTGGTGTCAGGTACCCTAAGGATCCAAAATTGATGGTCAGAGGCTGTAGGAAACACTGAAGAAGTGGCTTAGCAGTAAAGGGAGAGGTATGTGTATAATGTCTGCTATTCTGTGGAGTTAGCTGTGTACTGTTGATGGTGGTGGTGGGGTCAAAGGCTAACACAGTGGCAGTATTCCCTCCATATACCATATATCTACAAAGCTTGTACAGCAATAACATTGATCATGGAGGCAAGTAGCATATGTGCCAATAAACATGCCTAAATATGTGCATAATTCACTTTTACCTGCAATCATTCTCTTAAACCTTCACAGTAAAACACAAAAAACCCTACTTGGGACATTCTGCCCTTTCTGAGTACTGTACACAAAGCAATTTTACTCCATGCTTTTGCCTGTCAGGCTAAATGATGCAGCTGTAAACCAGAAATAGGAAGCATTGTCTTCTTCTTCAGATTTACTAAATGTGCAGCTATTTGTTTCACATAGAAATTGCATAATATTATTTTAATACTACTTAGAATTCCCCTCCTCCCCCACCATCATTTTGGATTATTGACTTTTTTTTACCCCAAAAAAGTACAGGAAGCTATGATCACAGCTTCCTTTTTAGCAGGTGTCATCTCTGATAGGTTGACTATGTAGGGACTTCTGCTGTTTTTCTCAGCTTCTAATTGGTTTGCTCCAATCACATGACTGTCAGAGCTTAAATAACTTGCTATGAATAATAACATGTGAGTTCCTGCTTGACAGGCAAAACTGTGTTAAATAAGGATAAAAGGGTTTACAATAAATAAGGGACACACTAATCTTAAAGCAACCATGAACCTTAAGACATATTTGTTGTAGTTATAAAAATGATTGGCTGTCAAACACAAAAAAAGGATAATCAGCGCCACACTAGCATAAGAGGGATCATCACCTCCATGCAATCTGGCACTCCGTTATGACAGCTATTATACTGCATGTCATCAATTAGGAGAAGCCGCAGTGCTCTATCCGGAAAAGATCTTTCCATAAACATGGAGTTTATTCTCCAGGGATCCCATGTATTGCCATTTCCATATTGTGGTAAGTGCTCTTACATTCTTCCAGCTTTCCTTGGAGGCTGCATCACACCTGGTCTTCTCTTCTTGGGTGGTGCAAAAAACAGTCCATAATGTACACAGTCTTTAACACACCGGCAGTCATTGTCTAGCTGCTTCCTTTTTATATACAAAAAGCTGTAATGTATTAATAACAGATATGCCAGCCATACATATTATATGGCATTAGCTATAGAGGTATGACTGCCCTGCATGGCATTTGCAGTTCACATTAGTGATTTATCATCAATACTGACAATGCATAAAGAAAGTGAAATTATCAGTGCCATCTGTAGATGATGGGGAGGCCTTTATGAAATGTTTGAGGATCACTGGTCTAGACCTTCCTGCTTACTAATTGGCTGCTGTGAGCAGCTATACAATCTTAGCCTAACCTGAGGAGAGATTTGTAATGGTCTTCAGCCAGTTTTCTAACCAAGGCTCCTCTGCTAGACAGGATAGCTAGGTTGGTGTGCAGTCTTTCCTGTACCTTAATAAACCAATCACTGCAATCTTGGAGAAAATTTAACCTATAACAATTAGTCACCAACCAAGCCCTAGCCTGCTGAGTGTCATATGACATATCACAAAACGTATGAGACTGCTAAGCTGTTCTCTCTCTTGATACACTAGAGAGCTAATTAAAGGGAACATTTATTGAAAAAAAAAAGTTGATTTTTATTTACCTGGGGCTTCTTCCAGCCTCTCTGTAACTTATCTAGCCCCTGGCTGTCCTGCTGGTGTGTACCAATGTGTCGCTGTCACCCCTCGTGCTGCCCCAGCCACGTGTGCCTCCTCAATCATGCTCCCGTGCTTGAGAGCATTCTGTGCCTGTGCAATTCATAAAACGTGCAACTATGCAGCCACCGAGTGCTCTCAGCCAAGGGAGCAGGATCAAGGAAGTGCATGGCCAAGGCTGCACATGGACATTAGTCCCTGACTGCTTCTTTTATGCCTGTAATACTGGCCCAGTGGCCTGAGTACATTTGCCAAACAGAAAAAGTAAACAGATCAGTAGTTCTGACTTCACTGCCTACCTACTTCTGGGAAGGCAGGAAATCAGAAAGTCACAAAAAATTAGGCAATTGGCAATATCAGCTATCAAAAGCAGCCTACACATGTTAATAAGAACAGGTATTTGTTAAAGTGAACCTGAACTGAGTAAAATTATTTAAAATAAACACATGAACCTGCAAAGCATATTACATACTTACCTCCCTGTCAGTTCCTCTCAGAAGCTCACCATTTTCTTCTAACAGTGATTCCTTACAATTTTGACAAGATTTTGTCAGAACTGAAATATATCAGTTGCTGCCAGTTATAACTGAAAGGACAACTAATGAACAAGGTAATGTCCAGGTTTTCCTATGGCTCAAGTGGGCGATATTACAGTTTGACAATGTGCTGACCAGAAAGCTATTATGGTGTAATGGCCATTTTCAAAATAAAGGACGGAGAATTCCATCAATCACAGTGGACAAACGGGACACAGGAGAGGAGCAAGAGATTGAGGAGTATACTACACAGGAGGCAAGTATGACATGTGCATGTTTATTTTGACTCAGTTCAGTTTCAGTTCAGGTTTGCTTTAAGGTGACCGTAAATGGTTCCATTTTCTATTTTTCTGATGCTGATGTTATAGATACATTAAATAACATTTCCCACCATACTTAATTAGGCATGTTTTCCATTTTGGATAAAAAAAATAATTCAATTTTTCTATACAATTGATCATTTTATAGAATAATTGGAAAAGCTGAACTTTTGCTACCTTTATAAGTATTAAAGTTCTACAAGAGACATGATGAGGTTTTTTGCATAGGAAAAAAAGGCATCCGACAAACAGTTTTAATAGAAACCATTCATATATTTCAACTTTCAATAAACATTTGGAGTGCATAACAATAAATAGCATTCATAACTTACTAGACTGTTTACAAAGCTTCTTCATGTCATGGTTATTCTACCAACGGCTCTGCAGTTAACCTACTAAAATGACAAACCCTGTATATAATAAAGGCGCAAAATATTGCTCTATAGCATATTTTGAAAATAATATAAAAATAAGTTCTATATTACAATTTAAACTTGGCTTGTAAAATGTCAACATAATACAGCCTTTAATCTACAAACAGAAAACATACAAACAACTTTCTTTTTAATTTTCTCAACAATATACTAGTTTATTTTAACGATACAGTTAATTATGTCATGTGCAAATAAATTGAAAATTTTGTAAATTGCAAAAAATTGCAAAAAAAAAAAAAAATGAAAATATAATTGTTTTTTCTTTGTAAGTCAGTATGGTGAAAAGCTTATTTTATAGGCTGAACAGAACATTTGTGTGCCTATTGGCAACTGCGCCACCCCTGGCCTATAGAAATGGTTAGCCACAACATGTTAAGAGATCTGCACTACACACAAAGTTTAGAGGAACCAAGCTGAAAAGTCACAAGCACGGATCATTCTTTCAAGAGAAAATAAAATAGAAAAGTCAAATGGATATGTTCATAAGACATACATACAGGAGGCGGTATCACACATCCCATATTCTTATAGGCAGTTTGTATTGTTGTAAAACTCTACAGTTAAACTATTTGAAAGAGTTATCTGCCTTATACATCAGAGGTCTCCTGAATTTTTTTTAGCTCTTAAACTACATTCAGATGCAACAAATAGCAGTGAGATGCACTAATTAACTTTTTCATAAGGCAAAGAGCAATGTGTAAAGTGCATAAAAAAAACAGTAACCAAACAGATTTTTCCAAAGCTTTCACTAGCCTAACAAACTCAGTTTGAAGTTATGGGTTACTGCACACATCACCATTGCTCTTTGCACTGCCTCCTTAAGTAACTGATCATTCTTTCCTATGCAGCAAACATAAAAGGCTTAGGTAACTGTGACTGCATGAAAGGTCATTCTTGGAAGGTGGTATGTTATTGGTGAGAACGCACCTTATCTATTTCCTGGAAATATAGACTGGAACAATTAGTATGTCTCATACCTCAGTGATGTCATACTTGTGAATAGAAAATTGGGTAAGAACATGACATGTCTACCTTCTCTGTATGTGGGTGAAACACTTTAAAGGGAATGCATAGTATATTTATATGCACTTGTGCATTAACTGACTTATTGAGTTTATTACTACAATAATTTTTTTGCATTAAGGAATATATTAAATATCACAAAGAAAGTAGCTTCTCAGAGCTCCACCTGGTGGTTTAATTGGTAAGCTTTGCAAGTACATGTGGCGTGCCTACAGAGCCATGTGCCCCAGTGCAAACTTTACACTGCCGTCCTCTCAACTTGTGTGTAATAAATCGCATAATACAGACGCCCAAAATTAACTTCCCAAGGATGGCCACTGTGTGAGAGGGGTAAGCAGTGGAAAAGGAATGGTTTAATGATCAACACTACTCAAACTACAAAGAGAGGTCATCATTAGCACTAAAGCACCAATAAAGAGCTAATGCAGAAAATAGAGGCGGGCCCCATGTGGGCACCTCCTGGGCCAGGAACACTGGTGTGGTTGCAACCTCTGCACCCCATATTGCTATGCCACTGAAAAAAAGGCAATTTTTGGCTGTGCAGCAAAGACAAGATAGCGCCACAAAGCATAAAGGGGCATAGATATCAGTCAGAAGGTCTCTAGACTTTACTTTTGGAACATCTTGTTTATTACAAGAGTAAAGCAAAAACGTGTTTCAGCACAAATATTTAACGGTCAAAAAAAAAAAAAAAATAAAAAACCTACAGGATGATATATTTGTAATAGTTTATGTTTTAAATAAATACTATACTGTACATTAAAAAAAACATTGTTGGTGCAAAATACAATAAACAATAAAGAAAATATGTTTAAGAGAAACTCCGACCAAAAATTGAACTTTATCCCAATCAGTAGCTGATACCCCATTTTACATGAGAAATCTATTCCTTTTCACAAACAGACCATCAGGGGCGCATAATGACTGATATTGTGGTGAAACCCCTTCCACAAGAAGCCCCTCCCACAAGAAAAGTACGTACTTTTGGCAGTTTCCTGTCTGTGAACCTTGCTGCATTGTGGAAAATAGCTGTTTACAGCTGTTTCCAACTGCCAAAAACCATGCAGCAGCTACATCACCTGCCAACAGTAAAAATGTTCACTGGAGTTCCTCTTTAAACAACACTATGCATTCCCTTTAAGAAAAGTTATCCAGGCTATCCAGGATATGTGATTTTAAGTTAAACTGTCACTTTCTCTGATAATGTAGTCTAAAAGGCTCCTGTAACTGCACTGCAAATATTGATATTTACTTTCCATACCTCCCTATATGAACTATAACTATGTGCAAATACAGTTGAAATCTCTTTGACTTGAAGCCTCGTTCACATCATTTAGCGGAGATGGCCGTGCGATCGGACCGCAATGCGCATGATCGCATGCCATCTGCGCTACTATGCGCTGTGCTGCTAATTCCATTCACTACAGTGAATGGGATCTGCAATGCGATAACCCAAAAATGCATGCAGCAGTGTAATAGCGCATCGCACTGCTGGGCAGCGCATATGATGGGAACGGTAGAAGGGCTGTCTATGCACTTATACCATTCTTGCGTGTCGCACACTATACGTGCTGCCGAAATGCGCACTGCAGCGCGCATAGTCTGAATGAGCCCTGAAGGTTATCCCCAGTTTTAGTGATGCTCCCTCCCTTGAAAGTAGCACCAGGGCGTAGCAAATTCCAGCGTTTCAGACGTAAAAGCTTAATGGGCACATGGACTTTATTAAATGAACCAGGAATGTTCTCTCAGAAGGTGCAATAATCGTCCAGTGTCGCGTTTGCTTGGAATGTGGCATTCATGCTCTGGACATGCAAGCAGATTCAGCATTATCATTATTGCTGGTAACATTTGTGGCAAACAGCAATAACAAAGCGTGGAAAATCTAACTATGCAGATTTGAAGTCTTGAAATCAAATTATGCCCTTTGCAAACTTTCTTTTAGTAAATCCAGTTAGTAGATCCAGCACTTGGATGTCTTTAGTAAACAGACAGGATGCAGCTTCTTAAAATTCTTATTACATGGGAGGACATTTTTTATAAAAATGCCACAAATATCAGGGTATAGAAATATTTATGATTTTGATGTAGACATTTTTTGTTACAACTTCATTTGGTCTTATGTATATTTTATGTACATTTTACTGAGTTTTCTTATACGTCAACACCACACAAATCTGGAGGGGTATGGTAAATTAGGGTGAAGAGAGTTTACTGAATAGGTTAAACTCACTTCATCTCCTTCTGTTTGCTAGCTGAGAGTCTCACTTCAAGCAAGTCAGAGGAGACCAGAGGCATGTGCTTTACTGCACCTATTACTCAGACTATTTTCAGAGTTCGAAAAGCCTGACACCTTGTGGACAGAAATTGAGGTGCACGCTGGAAAACTGGAGGTTGTTTTAATATCAACTTTCAAACAACAAACTGAAAGATAAGAGGCAAAGTGAGTGCAGTTTATAGCCAAGACTTAGACTTATAGCCAAGACTGGCCTTTTTCCCACAGCATTAATCATGTTGGAGGCATTTGCATTTAGTTAATGATTAAAACAAGGTACAAGCTGCAATGGTTTGCAGTAACCCATAGAAACCAAATAGAGAGCTTCATACATCATTGCACCCGCAGCTTGTGAAATTTTATCACTGGTAGTCTCTATGGTTTATTCCACATCATTACTCTCTGTGCACCACCAATTTATCAGAAGGGCAGCACTGTGCAGCATATTTCTAGTATATATCTTTCTAATAAGATTATCTAGATATATGCACCACGAAAGCCCAATAAGTGAATAGTGCATTCTCCTGTCACATTCAGTTCTCTTGATATATTACCAAATAAAAGTCCCTTGATACAATACTGTAACTCATACAACTGGCAGTATATAAGGGTAAACATTTGCATAGCAACTCTTATTATACAAGAACGTTAGTATACATCAATATTATTCACAGACTGATACAGTTTTTGTGCAATTTGCAAATTAACTCACATCCCTATAGAAAACAACATACAAACCATATCATAACTTGTCTTTCTTCTAAGCCTGTCACAAGGTACAACAGATCAAGTTCAGTTTAGTTCAGTCTTTCTGGTTTTCAATCATTTTGCATGATTTTACATTGAAAGAAAACTCACAAACATACAAATGCCCAAATGACAACAGGTTCTCTTTGTGGACTCTGTTACATGAGGTTTAATGTGACATGAAAACTTCAAAACAGAACAAATATTGGGAAAGGTGTTAAGAAACCAAAAGTGAAGCAACTGCCTTAATTAACCAATTGAGTGTTAGAAGATCACTCGATTTTATAATTTAAAATAAATGTGTACACATACTCATAAGAAGTATAATTCTCCTAGATTATAATTCACTTTATATTACTTTTATCCTATGTCGATGTCACAATAGGCAG
The DNA here is from genome assembly GCF_040937935.1 of Hyperolius riggenbachi. Taxonomy (NCBI): domain Eukaryota; kingdom Metazoa; phylum Chordata; class Amphibia; order Anura; family Hyperoliidae; genus Hyperolius; species Hyperolius riggenbachi. The sequence goes on from NC_090648.1 coordinate 204,120,540, forward strand.
TTAACATCTGAAAGGTTTTGGACTAGTCCATCTCATCACGGGGGATCCCAGTCTCAGTATTTTCTTTATTCTTTACCAAAGCTCTCCCTGGAAAGGATCTATACAAAGATCTTGGCCAGCCTGCCTACTTGTTTTCACACTCTTTTGGCAGTTGGACTGAGTACCTGCCATTCACAAAGTGCTTTTAAAAATAAAGAAACCCTGAGAATCCACCATGAGGAGATGGACTAGTCTCCCTACATTTTAAATGTTACAGATAGTGGTCCTTTAACAGGCAATGGATGTTCTCGGCTACTGTTTCAGGTTTCAATAAATCTGGGCAGACATTATATCATTGGCACTACATTGGGTTGATAAATAACCTCAAAGAAACATAAAATGAAAAAATAAGACTAGATAATGTGTAACAGACTTGAAACAACTCCACTGAATGTTCTTAAAGGGAAATTCAACGTCAGTTTGGCTCTATGCATTGCAAAGTTTATTGGTAACTGGTTTCAGCTTTGTTACTTTGTATTTATGCACACATAAAACAAAAGTGTTGCACATTACCTCTGCTGTCTGTTAGTGGATTAGTCAGGTTGTTGAAAAGGGGTAAACCAAAGTGTTTTGCCATATGCAGCTAATGATTATTACACCAAGGTGGGAATTTCTGGACTCATAGCAACAGGTCATACAGACAGTAGTGTTGCTAAGGTTGCATAAAAAAGCAAGCTGAGCTTACTTTTAGTTCTGAAAAAAATCCTTAGCTGGCTGTAGATTGAAATGAAATAGCAGAAGGATTTGAGGAGCACCGGTATAAGTTCAAAACTTTTTTTTTTTTTTTTAATTCAGTATTTACCGTATGTGAGATTTCTCAGCTCAGATTCCCTCTCATTTCTTAAATGCTTGCAAATAATTAGGTACTATGTTATGGACTATGATGAATGGACAGATCTTTGTGGATTTTTTTTTCAAATTCTACCTTACATGCCTCAGCAGCAAATTAGCTTTGCCTTTCAGTAATCAAGTAGACAAGTTAAAGTTAAAATTGTTGTTCCCATCTTCCATCAGTTTGACTGGGCCAGACTGATGGCCCAGTTAGCAATTCAGTTAGCACATGAATTGCACTGGGAAATGTTTTACATAACCTTGGGCCTGCAGAATACTGATATTAATAGACCCAGAACTATCAACTGAGTTTTGTTTCAACTTTCATAATCCAACAATTACAAAAATCCTGTAAATGGGAACCTCATAATTTTACAAGAAGTGTGACTATTTGATCATTCAATTCTCAGGTGTCTTGTATGTGAAGTTTTTGTACATTACACAATCACAATATAACTATGTAGCTATAATGCTTCAGATTTAAGCCATTATAAAGCTTTTTGCCTAAGTCTAGAGGCCCATGTTCTTCTGTCACTCACCTCCTTTTACCAAAATTTGCTAATTCTTTATGGAAGATTCCAATACCAGGTTTACAAAGTTGTTCAGCCTACAGGCACTGTACCAAGAATAATAGAACACAGTTGCACTCTCTAAAGGCAACCTATAGTGATCTAAAATATTTGTTTTGTTTATTAGGTTTAGCACTAAAAGAGATGCTTTAAGTATTTTTTAATTTCTTTTTTAAAAGGAAAATATTAAATATCACAAAATGTAAATGTGATATTTGCTGAGAGCTCCTCTAGGAGGTTTGACCAGCAATCTTTGGACGTTCAAGAAAGTGTGAACATTTGTAGCACCAGGGCCTCATCTAAGTTTTCTCCAAGGAGATCATTTTTCATCTTCTGTTCAAAATAACTTTTCAGCACTTTGCAATTGAAGAAGTACCAAAAAGTATGTGTAAAAAAAAGTACTGCCAAAATTATTCTGAGTATTTTCTTGCTTGCTGGTGACTTAAAAGGTATTTTATTTATAATGTGAAACTATCACCTAGGAGAAAAAGTGAATTGGATTAGGCTCCCAAACACCTCACTGTGAAGTAAAAGAGAAAAACAAAACAAAACATGGGAGCCAATCCTGATGCATTATCTAAACTTATTAAGGTATTATTATGTTAGTTTATGTTATACCCACAAGGTTCGGGTTGCAAAGCAAGTCAAAGATAAGTAAACTTTTGGGGGTGGGTGCCATAGTCCAAATGCTCCCCTACTGTACTCTCAGGTAAAGGTCACTTTCTTGATGGCTCCTCCAGGCTACACTGTGAGAGGCCCAGACCTAAACATATGGAGTCCCTGCACAGAAAACTACTGTGTTTCCCCCCAAAATAAGACAGGTTCTTATATAAATTTTTGCTACAAATGATGCATTAGAGCTTATTTTCAGTGGTTATCATCATAACTGAATTCCATCATGAATTTCTTGTGACTATTTCCTTTTTCCCAGTACAACAATCTACATTTACAGAGAGCCAGGCACTTGCCAACGCTTAATGTCTTGGGTCTCGTGGGGTCTTTTGCGTGCAAATCTTTTCAGGGTGTCTGCTTTCCTTAGTGAAAGGTCTATCTGTCCTGCTGCATTCTATTGCCAATTGATTTTACTTTTTTACATGTGTAGCATAGCTGCCTGGATACTACTTTGTTTATTAGCTGTAACTAGGGTTTATTTTTGAAGAAGGACTTATATTTCAAGCATCATATTTCAAAAATCCTGAAAAATCATGCTAGGGCTTATTTTCGGTCTTAATTTTGGGGTAGAGTACCAATAATTGTATCAGGCAGCAATAATTGTATCAAGAGACCTAATGTAATGTAAATATCAGTGTCAATACATAAAAGTATAGAAGGAATATAGATAAAGGTTAAATGCTCACTTACCTTCACTGAGATTAAAGACACAATAGGTACTGAGACAACCAACAAACGCATTGAATTTCTCAGTACCCTAGGCACATTGAAACTTTATCCTCAAAGAAGGAAAGTGATCCTCCACTTTTTATCTATATTTCTTAGATACTTTTTCTTATTGACACTGATATTTACATCACACTGAGATTCAGTTAATACAGTTATTAATGTCTGCGCAGGTGAGACACCAGAGAAATTACAATTTTTTTTGTAATATTTCATATGTTATGTGCCTAACTTAACAATAACATTTTCTTTAACTACCTGCGGACCGCCGAGGTATAAATCTATGGCAGGCAGGGGGCGCTGCGGTTCTGACCTGATGTAAACTGTACGTCCCATTGACCGCGCGCCCCCGCCCGTCCCCGCCGCTCGATCTCCGCCGCAATATGCTGCCCTACCGCCTCTATGACGGCAGAGCCGTTTTCATTGGCTCCTGGCCTTGTCATTCATGTAAGCCGTTCCCATTGGCTTAAATGGAGTGACAGGGTCAGGAGCCAATGAAAGCGGCTCCTGACTGGCGCACAGCGCTCTGCCTTCATACCGACGGCAGAGAGAGCAGCCTGCGGTGGGGACAAAGCGGCGTGACCGTCGGGAGCGGCGATTCGTCGGGAAGCGGCGTTTACTGGACCAGCACCCTCTGGTCCTTAAGGGGGCAGAGGGTGCTGGTCCCAAAGTGGTTAAAGGGAATCTGAAAAGAAAAATAAACATATGAGATAATAATTTGTATGTGTAGTACAGCTAAGAAATAGAACATTAGTAGTACAGATATGAGTCTCATATTGTTTCCAGTACAGGAAGAGTAAGAAACTTCAGTTGTTATCTATGCAAAAGAGCTTCTCGGAGCTTTCAGAGCCAACTCGGGTCGGCTACAGTGCTGTTTTCACTTATCTCAACCTGTCTCTCACTGTTTCTTGTTTAAGGTTTTACTGCCCGAACGTTCAAAACGCTCATTAGCTCCGCTCTGTTTCATCATTTAAAATACAGAGTGTAGTTTGTAAACTGCAAATATTAGAGAATGATGCAATGTTATAAAAAAGCTATATAACTGAAAATAAAAATATGCGACTCTTTTCTTTGTTACTAATATTCTATTAATTATCCGTACTACACATACAATTATATCATTACATCATAAGTTTTTTTTTGTTTTGTTTTTTTTGCTTCGGTGTCACTTTAGGAGCTAAACTCAATTAATAAAACAAATATTCTAAAACACTATGCATATCACCGTCCTTTTAAGTACAGTTACCCTTCCGTTTTAAGTATCTTTTAAAAGTTGTCCTGCCTTGAAAAATGAAAATATAAATTCAATTACCGACTTAGTGACATAAAAAAACAGCTTAGCACAATAGTTTACATACAGAACCTTCTCCGCACTTGCTGACTGCACTGTACAAGTAAATGAAATGCACATGGGTCCTTCGTAAAAGACATTACTTTTGGGGAAAATCGAATATATTAAAAATATTTGTATCTATACTCTGAAAAACTATTTAAGATTTCTGTTTTTAGCATTGCTTCTGATGTACAATCTGAAAATAATGGTAGATATTTTTCTTTATGAATATAAATTCCTATATATTGTGTAGGAACATTTTTGGGTAATTTAACAAGAGGTCAACTTGATTTATAATCAGCATAGAAAACAAAAAGACAATGTATGAATAAATACAGCACAACAGTACAAGACGACATATAGCTTCCTTCCATTATTCCCATAGTACGCCATCATATCTTTTCCAAACAGGTTAATAAATTAGTCAAAATCGGGTCTACAATGGCTTTAGACTTAAAAGTCTTCCTACATTTTAGATGTTACACTGAACTTGCCCATCTTTTACTGAAATGTATAATGTACATATCAGTTATAAAAATGTTGATGTAAAATATACATGAAGTAACAAAGCCTAAAAATGTAGAAATGTATGTTACTTATCTAATAAAGCAAGACAACATGATAGCCAAAGTGCAATAAGTGTACTTAGGCTATGTAAAACTCAAAGTGGACCCATCACCAATGCATAGTAAGCAGCCATGAAGGTGCTGAACTAGTATTCATGAAAATGCATCCTATAAACTTACCACAAGCTAGAGACTTTAGGCCTCACATCTACAGATTGTTATATGTCACCCAGGTTCTTTCAGGTATTTAACTATTGTAATAATCAATGGAGACATTTGGATTCTATTTACAGTGGACATAAATTTGAAAAAAATTAGAGATGAATGGGGAAGTATGCTAGTAAAATTAAGCTTATACTTTTATTGACTATGGAGGCTAAACACCATGTTATTTGTTCTCCTGCAGTTCTACGGTGGGTACCATGCTCAATACAGTTCCTCGTACAGTTTTCATTAAAGAGAACCCGAGGTGGCTTGTAAGAATCCTATTAGCACACAGAGGCTGGGTCTGCATATAATGCCCAGCCTCTGTTGCTATACTGTTTCCCCCCAGGCCCCCCCCCCACGCTCTGCTGTCCCCCATAAATCAAACGCCGTGCTAGCGACATTGCTAGCAAGCTGTTTACATCTGCACTGTCACTTACCGCTCCCCCGCCTCCTCTATGTCGCCGCTCCCTGCCTGCGTCCCTTCCCTCCCTGCTGATTGGAGGGAAGGGACACAGGCAGGGAGCGGCAATATAGTGGAGGCGGGGGAGCGGCGAGAGTGACAGTGCAGAGGTAAACAGCCTGCTATCAACACAATGCGTGTCGCCAGCACGGCGTTTAATTTATGGGAGACAGCAGAGCGCAGGTGGGGGGGGGGGGGGGGGCTGGAGAGGAACAGTATAGCAACAGAGGCTGGGCATTATATGCAGACCCAGCCTCTGTGTGCTAATAGGATTCTTACAAGCCTCCTCGGGTTCTCTTTATCTGAGTCTTTAGGCCCGCTGATGTAAGTACATCATAATTTCCCCAGCAGGACCAACACAGAGAGTTCCAGGGGCACTTTTACAGCTGACAAGAAGGCTTTGCATGTTTAATACTCTACCTTCCTAATGATTTCTTGTTTACCATGGGTGGAAACTTTGCACATTTTCTGATACACCAGCCCCTACTGTAAGCCATGTTAAGAGAACACTTCCGTATGCCAAAATTCTGCAAATTATTTCATTTTGTTTTCTGTCATCACTTCACTGTGCACTAAAGGTGCGTACACACACTTAATGGTTTTTGCCCAAAAGGATCAGGACTTGATCCCGCCGCTGACAGTTTGGGGACAAAGTGCTGTACAGATGCCTTGTTCTGCTATAACAGAACAAAGGGGCTATATATTTCTATGGTTCAGGGAGGAGGGACAACTGAATCGCTCTGGGTGGAGGGGTAAGGAGGGGAACAATGAGCTTGGGGGATAACTGTAAATATGCTCAATTCTAGTTTGAGGTGGCCACAAACAGCTGCCTCAGCTGAGTAGTCTGGTACAACCCTTGAATTTGTCATTTTTTAAGGGCTCAAATTAATAAGGCTCTCACCAGTTTCTTAGTTAACATAAGTGATCCTACAAACCAGGCCTGGATTTATTAATAATTTCCCACTATTAGCTGGCAATGGTTTCCAAGCCTTATCTAGTTCCTGTATGAAAATGGTAAAGGCTGCTGAAATGTTAGTGCGTTAAGTTTGTATTGTTGCAGTAAATTTTATTTTACCATAAATCCAGGACAGCCTAGATTGATTAAATAGTTCACTATTTGAGTTACCTTTCAATACGCTAACTAAGGTTCATCATTACTCAGATAAAGCTAGTAGACACTTGACAAGGCTGTTTTTTAAATAAATGTAGGCCAGGTTTGCAGGATTGAGCATGTTCTACAATGATCTCTATTCTGGTAGATTTTTAGCAACTCAGGCCTTCAGTCTCTTCACATGTGTATAAATTAGGTAATCAGTGGGTTATCTTACATTCAATCGATCATTCCTAATATATTTTCTGAAAGGTAACTGATCAGATGGGAATGCCAAACCAGCCTACACATGTGTACTATGCCCCCCATGCAATAATTTGCCCTTCACAAGTCTCCTTGGTGCACAGAGGGAAGGGCAATTCAGAGCTGAAGCAGGGAGAGGAGCAAGATATACTGGCTCTATGCGTCTTCCTTCTGCAGCAGATCACTGCATGGCTACCCACATATCAATAGCCATGTGACCCATGTCCTGCCCACATCACCAGTTGCAGCCACATTCCATCCACACCAACAGCCTAATCCACAGGTGTCAAACTCCAGGCATGGAGGGCTAGATCCATGCCAGTGTTTGATATAGACTGAGAAAGAGAGGAATGTGTTCTACCTGATGAACCACACCTTTCCTGATTCAGACCCATCAATTAATTTGAGCTGTATCAAAAATGTGTGAGGACCTTGGCCCTCGAAGGACCGGTTTGACATCCCTGGCCTAGTCCCACACATCTATGCTTATATCAGTTGGTGCCCCACAAACATGTAAGAATCTGTGCTGAAAGGAATGATTTTTACCAACTTGTGAGGCCATTAAAGGACTGAGAAAATAATTGTTTCTCAATTGAATTTGGTTGGCAGAAGAATTCACTCCTAATCAGTATTATCGTAAGAGAACAGAGGCACCAGCAGGATAAAAGGTAATAAAAGTTTTAAAATTTGCTGGGAGGCAGTGGTGGACTTACCTCCGGAAGGCAGACTCAAAATACTGTCAGTAGCTCAAATAGCGCCTCTGTTAACAGATCAGAGGTGTTAACAGAACGGAGGTAAATCCAACACTGCCCCCCAGCAAATTTGAAAACTTTTATTACCTTTTATCCTGCTGGCGCCTCTGTTCACTTACGATAATACTGTGTCCACCATTGGTGGAGGGGTGACCTACCCCTACATTTCTGATCTACAGAGAGCGACATCTTAAAGAGAACCCGAGGCGGGTTTGAAGAATATTATCTGCATACAGAGGCTGGATCTGCCTATACAGCCCAGCCTCTGTTGCTATCCCAAACCCCCCTAAGGCCCCCCTGCACTCTGCAATCCCTCATAAATCACAGCCACGCTGCTGACAAACAGCTTGTCAGAGCTGGCTGTGTTTATCTCTATAGTGTCAGTCTGCTGCTCTCCCCACCTCCTGCAGAACTCCAGTCCCCGCCTGCATCCTTTCCCTCCCTGCTGATTGGAGGGAAGGGACGGGGGCAGGGACCGGAGCTATGCAGGAGGCGGGGGAGCATCTGAGACTGACACTACAGATGTAAACACAGCCTCACAGCACGGCTGTGATTTATGAGGGATTGCAGAGTGCAGGGGGACCTTAGTGGGGTTTGGGATAGCAACAGAGGCTGGGCTGTATAGGCAGATCCAGCCTCTGTATGCAGATAACATTCTTTAAACACACCTCGGGTTCTCTTTAATCCTGAGTGAGGACAGGTCTAATCTCCCCACCTGGATCTACAGTGGTTGCCTAAGAGGTATGTGAGTATATTCTCACACTTACATTTATCCACGGTTTCCAATACATACTACACTATATTGGTCTCTCTGTGTTTGTTATTTATCACTCCTAATCAGTAGACAATTCAATCATTTTGATTGGATTATTCACTGAGATTAAATTTTGAATGGTGCACAGCCCTTACAAGATCCCCCTATGGTTTGGTTTAGTAAAACTGCCATCTAAGCAAGCTTATAGGTTACATTTTAATTAGCAAACCAAAGACTGCAACTACAGTGGATGGATGATAGGTCCTCTTTAATTATCCTTCCTACTCACCTGAGTGATAGCAAAGAAAAAAAATCAGGCACCTTAGTAATGAATAACCAGATCGTACACAGGACTGACTGTGACATGATCAACGTTTCAGCTTACTACATGAAGATGATAAGAGAAAACTCTGACATAGGCATTTCAATCCTCCTTGAACTGAGCAGACAAATGAAAGCTTGATCTGTATAACAGCAAGCAGCACTATCATTACCTCTTTGCTCACTCCTGTTTTGGCTATTTTGTTCCATTGCAATGAAAGTGATTTTAGTATTTAATTTTTGCATGTAAAAAAATTATAATTCTAAGAGGTCAGAACCCATCAAGTTATTCAGTGCCTGTGCACCTTGTTTTCCCGATCACGTCGTTTTAGCTCCTCTTTGTAACAGTAAGAACAGAAATTATCAGTCTCAGGGCGTCCATAGAAAGAACAGTTCTCTTTCTTACACCTGCTCTGGTGTAGGGAATATATAGGGCAGCCAGTACTCCTGCCTCTACTGTTTTTATCATTGTTCAACCACGTTTGAGGAGACTCCTCATCAGCATACTCTAAGCAGTCTCTAATGTCAGTAGAGTTAAAACCATTTGTGTATGTCTGAGATTTATGCTCTGTAGGTTTCTCATATGAGAGGGACTCTACTGTGTTCACTGTGCGAATTCCCGTTAACCTAGCTGGGCTATAGCTCTGTGAGGACAATGAACGGTTCTGTTGGGGATATGTTGCACAAGTTTTTAAAGAGCCAACAACTGGCTTGTAAGGATCATCTTGGAAGCTCGATGACTTGGAGTTGACATCATGTAGATGGATAACACTTTGCCTTTGGACTGGTGGTGTATGGCTATAATGCGCAGACACTGGCACGGGACCACATTTTTTAGCACCATTGCTGGGGGAAGGATAAGAAGCAGGTGTGGGACTAGAACGATCCTTTAATTTTAGAACTAGTGGTGTTGTATGGCTTTGAGGCAAGACTGGTGATGCCCGGTCCTGAGGAGAGGTGTCCAATTTCTCTTTCACAAACCCCTCCTGGTCAAGCTTTCTACAGGAAGACCCATTTAGGACCGCTTTCTTTTCAGCTTCCTTTCTCTTCTGCTCCTGTTCAGCGTTAAACCGTTCCTGGGCACTGGTCAAGTAAAAGCCAATCATCTCCTCGTGAAACTGATGACGGTGACTTGTAAGGAGAAGGCCTGCAAAGATGAACTTGCGTTCCCCTTGCATGGCAGCTCTCAATATATTAAGGCTGAGTTTGACATCTGTGCTATATTTCCAGGGGTCTGACTTACTGTCTAACAGTGTTTTATTTGCAAGTTTTTCAATTGGGGAAATGCTAGCTTTATCCGTGGGTGATGGAGTTGTTTTCTCTGAAGGTGATGTGCTAGCAGACTGACCTGATTCTTCTTTGCTCCCTTTCCGAGATTTTGATTTCTTGGACTTCTCGGTGGAATCTCCATTTTTGCCATTGCTTGAATTAGCTCTGCTAATTTTTCCATGCACTAAGCCGCCAAGACCCCCCATGTTCTTTTTAAGCTTAATGCCTAAAGTTTTACTGAGGCTTCCTAGTTTGTTTGCCACAGAATCAGTTCTATTCTTTTCCTTCTCCTTCCTCTGTTTCTCCTTTTCTTTCTCTTTCCCATTTTTTCCATTGTTGACATTGGAATTACTGCAGACTGACTCCCGATCTGAGTCCACAGAGTCTGCCAGTGATTGAACATCCTCTCCTGCAGATGCTGTTGGAGATTCAGGCTGGGCCAAAGGAGCCTAAGTAAAAGGAAAAAACCTGTTAGCAACAGATATTGCTACTCTCTTGGCAGTGCGAGAAGCTTATGTTTTCACATGTCATATTGTATAAGCTGAAGACTGCAAAATTGGACAGATCTAAACATGTTAATTTGTTTAAATATCTAAAGTAGGGATGTCGAGCATGAATACAAAGTGTGCCAAGTAGTGGGCCAAGTAGTGGGCCAACCTCAATGTCTAGTGGCCACCTCTCTTCCTTATAAAGTTGACTGGTGTCTTATGCACCCCCTTCCTTCCATCCCCTATACATTTCCCTGATGTTTAATGGTCCGCTATCCCCGATACAGTTTCCTTGTATCTAGTGGTCCCCTTCTCTCTCCTATACAGTTCCCTGGTGTCTAGTGGCTTCCTTCTCTCTCCTATACAGTTCCCTGGTGTCTAGTGGCCCACTTCCCTCTCCTATACAGTTCCCTGGTGTCTAGTGGCCCCCTTCCCTCTCATATACAGTTCCCTGGTATCAAGTGCTGCCCCCCTCCCCCATATGGCTTCCATGGTGATTTAGCGCTTACCCTCCAATATAGCTTCTCTGGTGGTCTAGATTTGGCCAAACATAATGAAAAGTGGGGAAACCACCTGAGGGCCAAGAATGATGGCTTTGAGGGCCATATTTGGCCCACGGGCCGGAGTTTGACAAGTATGGTCTAGAGTGTGGGAATCAGCGGGACTGGCAATTTATATAGTTGCCTGACATTTATGTCAACTTTTGGGTGTACTAAAGCTAAATACACACAGATTACACATGCATACAGATTACAGTTAAGTGGTTGTATAGGAATGATTACGCCATGCGTAAATGTTGTGATGCGCAATGATATTGTACATACTGTAATGCCACAATTGTTCACAGGCTGTAGAGATAAGGCTGTCTTATGAATGCATGTCCAAACATGATATATGCTGACATTCATTTAAAGCTCATGTAGAGCAGTAGTGCATACCTGCTTGCGCCATTGATCGCTTGTCATATAACTATATTTGTATGTACGGTCTCACATGAGAGATAAATGCCCAAACGGATACGCCAAGATAGATCATTCATTGGGCTGTTTTCCATTAAACTGCCTTATAATTGGTTGTGGATTGTTTAGTTCCAATTACTTTTATCTAGCATTTATACAAGCCTTAACCTCCCTAGCGGTATTGACAGATATACATGTCAATACAAAACATGCTGTGAACAGTATTGATGTGCATACACGTTAATACTCTCCTGCACTGTATACTAGACCCTTGCTTGACACATTTTGGCAAGTTACAGGAAAAAAATGATTATGAAAATTAATTAGATCACTTTTTGCACAGAAATCCTGGGAAATTGAACGCTAGGGAGTTAAAGAAAACCAGAGATCTCAAAAAACCAAAGTTTTATACATACCTGGGGCTTTCTCCAGCCCCATGTGCACGGATCGTTCCCACGCCGCCGTCCTCCGCTGCCTGCAGCTCTGGTATCGGGTCCTGTCAGTCATGGCCAGTCTGCACAAGAGAAGGGTGCACTTACTTTTGCGCAGACTGGCCGCGACTCACAGAACTGGTACAGTCTAAGACAAAATAAGAAAATTGTAAAATCTTATCATCCAGAGCCCTTTATGGCTTTTTTTTTTGCAATATGTTCATCAGTTTGATGTAAGTCATAAAGTGCTCTAGCTCTGGTCCGACTTTCAGCAATAATGTGGACACTATCAGCAAAGGTTTATCCTAGAGTTTGCCAAGCTACTTTGTGGAAAGAGGTAACCCTAGTTTGGCAGATAGAAAACGGCATGCTTTGCACCAAAGCCATAAATAAAATCCTTTAGAAGTGTCAGATCCCCTCTAACACCCCCCTCTGAGAAAGCCAAGAGGGAACTTGTAGTGGGCGGATTAATCATAGGTGGCTTACCCGTGTCTCAGACGGTATCCGTATCCAGGTTACATTCATATAGCTGTGCAGGAGATTCAGTTTGGCCTCCAGGGACAGAATCAGACTATCAAAGAAACAAAGGAACAGCAGGAAACATTATACAAATTATAGCATGTTCTAATCATGAAAGAAAATAACTAAGCGATTACAATGCCCTATCTTAATAGAGGAGAACTATTTTCTGAAAAGCTGCCAACAGCCATATTCTTTATCTAATTGTTCCAGGATAGGATGCAGAAAATAGTAACCTGACTGTTTTCTATTGGCAGCCATCATTTGTTCAGGTTTCATAATTCAGCTCCAGTGAAAAGGATGCAGAGAGTCATGTAAACTCATTTGGAAACAGACTATGGCCCATATGCAATTCATTTTTTCTCCTTAGATTTCTCCAAGGTGATATTTTCACCCTTTGTCAATAAAAGTATTAACCACCAGCAAGCAAGAAAATACAATCATTTTGATAGTACTTTTCATCTACTTTTTGGTGCTTTTTCATTAGTATAGTGCTGAACAGTTTTTTTAAAGATAAGGTAAAAAATTATCTTTCAGGAGAAAACTGAGGAGAAAAAGGTTAATTGAATAAGGACCAGTATATGTCTGTAAATGGATGACATATTATTATTATTTATATGGCGCCGACATATTACACAGCGCTGTACAGTGTATATGTATATCTTGTCACTAACTGTCCCTCAAAGAAGCTCACAATCTAATCCCTACCATTGCCATATGTCTATATTATGTAGTGTAAGTACTGTAGTCTAGGGCCAATTTTAGGGGGAGCCAAATTAACTTATCCGTATGTTTTTGGAATGTGGGAGGAAACTGGAGTGCCCGGAGGAAACCCACGCAGAGACGGAGAGAACATACAAACTCTTTGCAGATAGTGCCCTGGCTGGGATACGAACCAGGGACTCAGCGCTGCAAGGCGAGAGAGCTAACCACTACGCCCACTACATTGACGTCAGGTGTACTATGGTGGACATCCTGCCTTTCAATCACCTGTGTACGAAGTGGAGAAACCGCTCATGTCTACACTGGACCTGGACAGTGCTTGACCTAGGACAGCCAGGCCTGTAACAACAGTGAGAAAAAGGAAGGTCCGCACTATGTCCAAAAATATAAAATATTTATTGTGGCTGTATCCATTAAAAATGACAGATGATCATGACAGGCTTGTCGTGACCATCGGTCATTTATAAAGGATATGTGCAGACCTTCCCTTTACTCACTTTCAATCACCTGTAAGATGAACTGGACAGTGGACAATAAGCAGAAACACAACCTCTAAGTCAAATCAAAACTGCAATATAATTGACTTCATATTTAATTCACTTTTTCTCTCAAGTTTTCTCCTTGGAGGCTATTTTTTTATCTTCTGTTTAAAATAACGTTTCAGCACTCTGCAATTGAAAAAAAGTATCAAAAAGTAGGTGAAAAAGTACTGACAAAATTAGTCAGAGTATTTTCTTGCTTGCTGGTTGCTTAAAAGGCATTTTATTGATAAGGTGTGGAATGTCACCTAGGAGAAAACTTAGGAGAAAAAGTGAATTGAATAAGGACCATTATGTAGGCTCCTGGAATTTTTATATTTGTTATGTACTATAATGCTGCAGCAGCTTTGTATATCAACCAAGGTGTCATTTTCTGGCTCACTGTTAACCTTTGTCAATATACAGTAAGCTATGCATATGAAAAAGAGATTATACTGCTGTATTCAGTTTCTCGCACAGACATCCAGATACACTGAAACATGTCCGCCTGCCTTTGCTTTACTCCCTGTGGACCATAAGGAAAGGTGAACAATACTGGATTCATTTCCCAGTTCGGTATGTAAGTGGGTAGATGTGGTTATCCTGTAATTAACCATATGTGCAGATTCCTTACTTTTAGCACATTCTGTATAGGAGGAAGGGACTGCATCTGCTATATCTGCTCTTTGCTGTAAACACAGCTTACAGTATCTCTGTATGGTGTACCAAAGACATGCAACAACCAACAGCATGTCATCTGTGATTCTGCTAAATAAATCATATTCTGCTTTCATGAAATGTTTTCAAAGATAGATAGCACACAGGATGGGAACGTGAAGAAGGTTCTTGGACCAAAAGCTCTTTGAATTTCTTAAGTCAGTCAGTGCATACATGTCATCCTGATTCCAAACACTGTTCTTTAAAATGTTCAGTTTTAGTGATAGTATGTCCTTTTTTAGTGAATTTGTAATAAATTTTATTGGATTTGTTGATATTTACAACACATTTAAAGAGAATCTGTATTGTTAAAATCGCACAAAAGTAAACATACCAGTGTGTTAGGGGACATCTCCTATTACCCTCTGACACAATTTCGCCGCTCCTCACCGCATTAAAAGTGGTTAAAAACAGTTTTAAAAAGTTTGTTTATAAACAAACAAAATGGCCACCAAAACAGGAAGTGGGTTGATGTACAGTATGTCCACACATAGAAAATACATTCATACACAAGCAGGCTGTATACAGCCTTCCTTTTGAATCTCAAGAGATCATTTGTGTGTTTCTTTCCCCCTGCAGCTATCTTCCACTGAAGTGTCAGGCTGTTTCTTCCTGCAGAGTGCAGACAGCTCTGCTCGTATGTATTTCCTCAGTATGTGAAAGCCCAGCCAGCTCAGAGGAGGATTTATCCAGCTTGTAAAAGATAAGAGAGAAGAGAGAAGCTGCTCTAATCCTAAATAATACACAGGCAGTGTGCAGAGAGGGGCCTGGAGGGGGGAGATGCATCACAGAACCACAACACTGAAGAACTTGGCAGCCTTCCAGACACAGGCTGACAAGTCTGACAAGAGAGAGATAAGTTGATTTATTACAGAGATGGTGATAGTAGAACGTGCTGCAGTAAGCCAGAACACATTAGAATAGCTTTTGGAACTTGTAGGATGATAAAAAACAGGATGCAATTTTTGTTACGGAGTCTCTTTAAACTACTTCTTAATTCACACGGTCTTCAAACTGAGAAGGGCTTTTTTTTTACTGAAGCAGATGGATTCAGCTGGCACTTAGTTACATCTATCTATTCAAAAAGCAACATTCATTTAACTGCTTCCAGACCGGCACGTTTGAAATCTACGTCCTGCAGCCACAAGCAGGACGTAGATTTCAAACATCTACGCCGTGTGGTCCCGCTGCTCTGTCACCTCCGGAACTCACTCGCACTGCTGTCTATATGACGGCAGAGCTGTGTGAGCAGGTCAGGAGCCGATTTCATTGACTCCTGACCCTGTCATCATTATAAGCCAATCCCATTAGCTTACATTGATGGACAGCGTCAGGAGCCAACCAGCAGAGAGAAAGAGAGGCGATGGCAGAAAGAGGTGCCTGTGGGGATGGAGGAGCGGCTTGACTGGCGGGAGTGACGGGTCTGTGCTGCGATTGGACATTTCGCGGTACGACTGCTGGTGCGGAAGTAGTTAAAATGTTTGAGGGGGGTCTGGTATACCTATTGTTTTTCCAGAGCAAGATAAACAAAAAACAAGCAGCGAGAACAGGGAACTTGTTATAGTGTAGTATATCAAATAATACAGAAAGAAAACTTAACAAATGAGTACTCACAAAACAGGGTTGCAGAATGGCAACCACAGGTTTCAGCTTGAAAATGGTGGAACCAACCACCATGGGATGGTTGACTTGCTTCAGTGTTGCTAGGACGGGCTCCAACAAACAGTATAGCAAATGGGAAAATGTAAAAACAAACAATTGCCCAAGCTTTAACCACTACCTAAGGTTTGGAGGTGTGACACTGAGAGGAAGGCGCTATAAAGGATTGATAAAAAGATTAAAAACTGTATAAAGGCAAAAATGAACTTATCCCAAGATAAGGACTATATAATAGACAAAAATAATTTATTTGAAACACTGAACATTGTGTTACATGGGCATCTACCCTCTTTCTTGGGTCAATAAAACAGTGTCTCAAAAGGCGAATTTGCTCAGAGCGCCTTTATAGTTCACTGCCAGCACGTATATAATTTAGATGCACTTCCCCTGTACTGTTACCAGTGACTGAGCTGACAGGAACTCTGCCACATAGAAGAAGCAGTTCTGTGTGACAGCTACACTGATTTTAAGCAGCAGAATGCTATGCTTTTTCTAACTATACAAATCTGTGTTTACTGAAAACATGGCTCCTTCCATTGCTTGCTTTACAGTAAGCTTGGGAATTGCTAGGAGAAAACGGTGATTTATAAAGAGGTTAAACTGCTTTAAGATAAAGACTAGATAATTATAAGTGGGATATGGATATTGGAGACAGCTTTATTTTATCTTATGGTAGACTGTAATTCCTACCTAAAAGAAAAGATGAACATCTTATTGACATAATAACATATAAAATATCTAAATGTCTTCTGTAAAATGAAGACTAGTGTCCTAGTGAAGGGATTTTTTTAATTTCCTTCCTCATCACCATAAACATTGGCACAAACATTAATCTAATTTTTGCTCAATCTAAGGTTGCATACACACATCCAATTTTGAATGGCCAATCAGTGGCCAATTTTATCACCTTCATGTATCCACACAATCTGTTCATAGTTTTAAAAATCTGTTGGCCCTCATACTACATTGAAGAGGTAAAATTGGCCAATCAAAATTGGATGTGTGTGCACACCTAAGTTCAGTTGGGTCAGCCAACAATCATACGCCTGTAACTACCCTTCTAGTGACATTATCAATGCACTAAATTGTATTTTCCCAGCCATCTTATCTGCTGCTCTGTGCATAGTAATGAATCTGCCACTTGATCAGTGACTGCGGCTGCTGACTTGAGCATAGCACATCTAGTCTTGTTAATCTCTTCAGTACAATTACCTGGCGAGTTTAATGTTGTCATTGTCATCCTTGCCCCATTCCCAGTCCTTTCCAGGATCAACAGCGAAGTGCAAAGGGAGAAGTCTGTGTTCAGAGTCAGTTAAAGGAATAACCGCTGCAGGCGGAGGAAAAAAAAAACAGTTATAGTTCTAATTAACCACAAGCTGAAAGGCTGCTTAACAATAGTAGAAGGTAACACAGCTTGCAAAAGTAATCCAACAGCAGTCACCACCAGGGCTGTGGAGTCGGTACACAAATCATCCGACTCCAACGTTTATGAAACCACTGACTCCAACTCCAGGTACCCAAAATGGCTCCGACTCCTTAGTCTAATACTTACCAGGGCTGTGGATTGGTACAAAAATCATCCGACTCGCCGACTCTGACTGCAACTCAGTCTCCACAGCCCTGGTCACCACACTGTAAATTTTGGTGTAACTACATAAGAGTTTTCAACAATGTATGCAGTAAATGCAATGAATTGCAGCGAAACTTACCTATGTGCAAGAGGGGAAGAGAAGAGCTATAGGCAAAGTCTTTTTGGTCTGTGACATAATTTAGCAGTCCATGTTCACATATTAAGCTGCATAGCTCATAACAGTGGCACCCCTAGCCTGTTTCAGGTCATTAAGAACCCTTCATCAGGCAGCCTGGACATGGAGTACAGAGGAGGCAGCAATACGTTGTATATTTACAGGATTCCCTATGTGCTGTCTAAGGCCTTGATTTACATATATACACACAGCGTGGGTTATTATTACCACACATGCATGGTGTGAGGCTAATTGTTAGCATAACTGCCAAGCAATGCGCTCGTAGTGCGACCGTTGCACTCCAGTAGCGTGGCTGCTCCTATGGTAACACGCACATGCTGCACCAACATAACCGTGCGGTTTGTGCGCAGTAATATTAACCCGTGCTGTGTGTACACAGTTTATTTACCACAGGTTGATGAATCACGGTCGAAAGAAGGTGGCCATGAATTACAATGCTGTACATAAATATATAGATAGCTTATACATCTTACAACTAAAATGCCTAATCACAAACCGGCTATTGATACCCCACAAGAAAAAACTTAAAGTACCCCTGAACCAAGCCCTTTGTTTCAATCTACATAATGTTTTTTTTTTTGTGCTGTGCTGTAAGATATCACAGCAGCTTCCTCATCATGCTGTGCCCCCTGTGGACCCGACACGGCTGTCCTGAAATCTTTGACTGGGGCGAACGTCAATTATGGGCAGGGAGGAAGTGGCAGTCCTCCTCCTTTGAATGGGCCCAGTCCTTCCCAGTCAAAACTTCTTTCACCTCTGTTTATGACCCCTTGCGGCATTGTAAGCACTCATTATAACTGCTCCCGCTCTCTCTCACACTTGCGACTCTGGGGCGCATACCAGTCCCTCGCTCGTACACAGGGACACGCGTCTGCTGCCGCAATTGGTGTTGACCCTGAAGTACTTACGGGGTCAGCTCCATCTTGCTTACATGCCAGGATTTTCAAGAGGACAATCTGGAGGAACGTCAGCAGTGAGGCAGGGAACACACTTGTATTTCAGTTTTCTGCGTGCGTTTTTCTGCATACTTTTTCTGCACACTAAGTGTTTTTTTATACAGCAAAACGCGCGCGTTTTTTTCACAGCAGCTAATGTAATTGATAGAGAAAACTGAAAAGAAAATGTGCAGAGTCATCATACAGAATGTCCGTTTTTGTTTCTGCGCGTGAACAACATATTAAGTGTGAACTAGCCCATTGATTAACATGATTTTTCAGTTTTTCTGTGCAGAAAACGTGCACGAAAACAGTCAAGTGTGTTCCCTGCCTCACAGGATGAAAACTATAGCGAGGGAACTATGGAATATTTAAGTAATGATGTGATGGGTTTTTATTTTTCAAAGAAAAAATAGGATTAGGAATACTATGAGTTCTCAGTTCTCCTCCCCTTAACCAGTATTATGAAACCAAAATGTAGCCTCCCTTTCCTGCAGCATTCACTACTGTAAATGAACAGGAAACATAATGGTAAGAGTGAGATCCTGTAGAGAATCTGGAGAATCAGGTGCAAATCTCTCTCTGCCCTGAAAGATATATGATGGCCACTCAATCCACTGGGATTCAAAAAGTACTGTATTGTAATGTTGGTATTATTGACATTCCATCTTAACAGGAGCTTACTGTATGTAAAAACCTAGAACAACAAAATATGAATGTGCATTAGGTAGTTGAGTGAGAACTATGTGTTCTTGTGTACATCCTAACAAAATAATCATATTACAATATTTTATCATCACAGTCCTAGGTAGGAGATAATAACGAAGAGAATAAAATAGAGAAAATTAAAACTAAAAACAAATGTAAGTAAGACAAGGAAAGTAATGAAAAATGTATCCAACAATAAAACGTCCTACAAAATATAAAGTCACAAACAAATCCTAGCAAAGCATTCGTCAAAAAATGTCCACAAAGCTTTATCAAAGAAACCAACATGTGAAATTCTCAAAACAAAAGGAAAGGTTTATTTGTAATAAAAAGTATTTTCCCAATACAATTTACACAAATATATTTTACCAATTTCATTTATAGTGCTAAACAATAAATACATTAAAACAAATAGGCTAAAACAAAAGCATGCATCCAACATTCCACTTTAATAGAAGGAGAAATCAGCTATGGTGACGTGGAACATGTGCATATTCCAACAAGTAATAATCTCACAGGACAACTTTATTATAGAGGCGGCACTTTGCTAGATGATATTTGCTGACAGTTACTCCTATTGATTGGCTGATGAAGCAAGTTAATGCCAGTGACACACGTTGCATTTTTGGAGTGTTCTATTTTTCAACGTATTACTGACTATGCTCGAGTCTATTTGGGGAGGAAAGTCCACCACTACCTCCTGTTTTAAACAGTTTTTAAAGTGATTTACACTATTCTGGTACCTCTGTTCTATAACTAATCAAGCTGATTATAGACAGTATTTATTAAAGTATATTTACGTTGATAAATTCGTTTTACGTAAAGGCTAGATGGGTATAACACTAATAAAAACTTACTGTATATTGAAATAGCTCCTCTTTTCCTGCAGTAATATATTTGCACCACAAGATGACAGCAGAGAACACTATATGGCTAAGGACAACCTATCTTTACCCATAACAAACCTATTACTGTAGGGAATATTCTGTGCTAACAACAATCACATTGTAGCTGCTGCTGACTCAGGTGGGAAAAGTAGACTCTCTGGTATCTCCCAGGTGTAATAATAAATGCAGTAATCTTCCACTGTCCCGTCTTACACAATGAATGTAATGGGTGTTCCTATTTGAGCATTTCCTGCGAGTCACTGATTTCTAAATACCCTTCAGTTTTAACTTGTGAATTATTGTAATGTCAAACAGCAATGCATACCCAGCTCATACTAACAAAACATTACATGTAAATGAATAAATAAGGGGGGCTTAGATGCTTTCCTTGCGTTGAAAGACATCCATGGCTACAATTACTAGGTTATGCATAATGATGTTGATCCAGGGATTTTATCTGATTGCCATCTGGAGTCAGGAAGGAATTTTTCCCTTTTGGGGCTAATTGGACCATGCCTTGTAAGGGTTTTTTCGCCTTCCTCTGGATCAACAGGGGTATGTGGGGGACGGGATGGAATTGTACTTGTACTGGTTGAACTCGATGGACGTATCTCCAAAATAACTATGTAACTATGTAATACTCTGAACTATTATTATGCATGCTGAAAAAATTCAGATCATCACAAATGACACTAGTTGAAGCATCGTACTGTATTTTTTGTCAAAACGGCACATGATGCAACAAAATTGTTCCATTTTAAGTTAAAATTGCTAATAATCAATTTGATAGAAATATTGAATAACACTTTAACCACTTGAGGACCGCAGTGTTAAACCCCCCTAAAGACCAGGACAATTTTCACAAAATTGGCCACTGCAGCTTTAAGGACACGCTGCAGGGCCGCACAACACAGCACACACGTTAACCTCCCCCTCTCCTTTTCTCCCCAACAACAGAGCTCTCTGCTGGTGGGGTCTGATCGCCCCCCCCCCCTCGGTGTTTATTTTTGTTTATATAAATATTTATGTTAATTTTTTTTTAAATAAAATATGCTATTTATTTATGTCCCCTGAAACCCCCCCCTCTCCCCAGCCAGCCAATGACGTGATTGATTCTCATAGGCTTCACCCTATGAGAGTTGATCGCTCTCCTGTGAGACAGGGGGACAGCCGTGGCTGTCCCCAGTACAGCGCTGCTGCGGATCGCAGCGATGTACTTAGTGAAAAGACGGCGGTTTCACTGTCTAACACTCTCCCGAGCGGCGATCGCCGCTCAGAGACTAAAGGCGGGGTGGAGCTCCGCCTCCCAAGCAGGAGATGGGCGAGCATCCTGCACGCGATCTCCTTCAGTAGCCAGCCCCAGGACTTGATGCCAATTGGCGTTAGGCGGTCCTGGGGCTGCCGCCGCGGTCACGCCCATGGGCGTGACGCGGTCGTTAGGTAGTTAATAATTTTGTAGAAAACTTGATAAGAGGCTGATTTGACATGGCAGTAAATTCTATTCAATTAATGTATAAAATTGAGTCTTTCAAAAAAAGCAAAAAAATCTAATTATGTGTGACCACCTTCTGGCCTGGAACCCACTAGAAAGCGCAAAGTGCTACTGCAATCGCTAGCGATTTGTGATAGCGTTTTGCAAGCAATTTTGGGAGCAATTTCCCTGCTCCTATACAATTCATTGGAATAGAAACGCTCCCAAAATGCTGCATGTTCTGCGTTTGGGATTTCCATAATCGCAATCACTCTAGGGGAATCTGTCCCATCCATTTGCATTGGCAGAGTGTTTAGTAAAATCACTAGCGATTTAAAGTGCTCCCTAAACGCTCAAAAGAAAAAAAAAACGCTCTAGTGGGTTCCAGCCCTCAGAGAGCTTAAATAAACATCCTAGAAATAGCGTGCAATTTATAGCAAAGCAAGAAAATGCTTTCGGTCCGTTTCACTGTGTCTCAGTGAATTACTGTAGGCTCCATGGATATCTGCATTCATATGAAGAATGTTTGCTGAGCAGTTTTCACTGCGCTTTATGCATATACAGGGAGTGCAGAATTATTAGGCAAATGAGTATTTTGACCACATCATCCTCTTTATGCATGTTGTCTTACTCCAAGCTGTATAGGCTTGAAAGCCTACTACCAATTAAGCATATTAAGTGATGTGCATCTCTGTAATGAGAAGGGGTGTGGTCTAATGACATCAACACCCTATATCATGTGTGCGTAATTATTAGGCAACTTCCTTTCCTTTGGCAAAATGGGTCAAAAGAAGGACTTGACGGGCTCAGAAAAGTCAAAAATAGTGAGATATCTTGCAGAGGGATGCAGCACTCTTAAAATTGCAAAGCTTCTGAAGCGTGATCATCGAACAATCAAGCGTTTCATTCAAAATAGTCAACAGGGTCGCAAGAAGCGTGTGGAAAAACCAAGGCGCAAAATAACTGCCCATAAACTGAGAAAAGTCAAGCGTGCAGCTGCCAAGATGCCACTTGCCACCAGTTTGGCCATATTTCAGAGCTGCAACATCACTGGAGTGCCCAAAAGCACAAGGTGTGCAATACTCAGAGACATGGCCAAGGTAAGAAAGGCTGAAAGACGACCACCACTGAACAAGACAAACAAGCTGAAACGTCAAGACTGGGCCAAGAAATATCTCAAGACTGATTTTTCTGAGGTTTTATGGACCAGATGGATGGGCCCGTGGCTGGATTGGTAAAGGGCAGAGAGCTCCAGTCCGACTCAGACGCCAGCAAGGTGGAGGTGGAATACTGGTTTGGGCTGGTATCATCAAAGATGAGCTTGTGGGGCCTTTTCGGGTTGAGGATGGAGTCAAGCTCTACTCCAAGTCCTACTGCCAGTTTCTGGAAGACACCTTCTTCAAGCAGTGGTACAGGAAGAAGTCTGCATCCTTCAAGAAAAACATGATTTTCATGCAGGACAATGCTGCATCACACGTGTCCAAGTACTCCACAGCGTGGCTGGCAAGAAAGGGTATAAAAGAAGAAAAACTAATGGCATGGCCTCCTTGTTCACCTGATCTGAACCCCATTGAGAACCTGTGGTCCATCATAAAATGTGAGATTTACTGTACAAGGAGGGAAAACAGTACACCTCTCTGAACAGTGTCTGGGAGGCTGTGGTTGTATGTGCAGACACATTTTCCATAGTGCTTTAAAGAGTACTTTGAATAATACACATTACTTACTTGTCCTAAGCAAGTCCTAAGGATGTCTCTTAAGGTGCGTACACACGCACTACAGCAGCCAACGACAGGTGCGTCGGCACCTCCCGCTGGGCGGGTTTTCAGCAGACTGTAGTGTTCAGGAACAGCCTTATCAGTCTGCCGGCAGTGCATACACACGTACTACAGTCTGCTGAAAACCTGCCCAGCGGGAGGGTCCGACGGACCCGTCGTTTGCTTCTGTAGTGCGTGTACGCACCACTACACATCCATTTTTTTGAGGAGCAGTTCATAAAAGCGAGGCCAAAAATTGGCGCAATTGTTATTAATTGTATTGTATTATTGTTAGTCATTATGCTATTTAGCAGTGCGGCTATGGTACATTTTTATTCAACGTATTACTGTTAGCCGTTGCGCTATTTAGTGGGTGGCTGCAATTAAACTGTTATTTTTGTTATTTATCATATTATTGTTAGCGGGGATCGTGGGGTTTTTAAGGTTAGGCACCACCAGGGGGGTTTTAGGATTAGGCACCACCAGGGGAAAGGTCTTAAGCCTAATCTAGACGGAGCGATTCAGCGGCTCAATTAGCCGCCGGATCGCCTCTTCCGCATCCCCGCGCGTACCCGTCGCGTCCCCGCTCATCCGCGCGTGCGTCGGATTCGATACCCGCTCGTCCCCGCTTATTTTCCGCTCGATTCCCCGCTCGCGGGGAATTGAGTGGCGGCGAGATCGGACCTGACGGATCTTATCAATCGAGCCGCATCATCGATTGATAAGTTACATCGGCACGTGTGTACCTAGCTTTAGGGTTCTGTGTGACAGTAGGGAGTGGTTAGGTTATAGTCAGGTTGTAGACCATCAGTAAATTTATCGATACTATAATACCGCAATTAAATTGTTATTTCCCATTTTTGTTTTAAGGTTATTGTTATTTAACATTGAACCTAAATTGTTATTTACCGTTATTGATATTGTTATTTAGCATCGCTCCTAAATTAGTGCGCAATTTTCTCAAATATATGTATTTTTTATGCATTTGATTGGGAAGCAAATTAAACAACCAGCATTGGAATGGATTGGAGAAAATACACAACCCTCAGGAGTTCAAGTCTCAGTTAAGGGAATTAGAGAGGGTACACAGGCAATGCATGTTTTGATAGTCCAATTCTCTTAAAGTAAACCAGAGATCTAAAGATTTGATACTTACGCGTGGCTTCCTCCAGCCCCATAAACACGTCTGAGTCCCATGCCGTCCTCCCGAGGTCTGCCCTTCAGCCGCGATCAGCCCTGGTAACTGGCTCAGTCACGACAGTCTGGGTCTCCTGTGCACACGTGAGGGTACACGCATTTGCAGAAGACACAGACTGAACCCCACTGAGCCAGTTACCAGGGCTGATTGCGGCTGAACATCAGACCGCGGGAGGACGGCATGGGACTCAGACGTGCTTATGGGGCTGGATGAAGCCCCGGGTAAGTATCAAATCTTTAGTTCTTTTCATGTCTGATACACTGTAAGGCCTCTTTCACAGTGGGATGTTAAAGTCGCACGTTATACAAATTTATAATGCAGAGTAACGCACAGCAATACACAGTCTGTGCAACATTCACGGTGCACACGTTGCGTTGTGTGTAACGTGTAGCAATATTTAGAGTGTGCAGCATGCTGTACGTTTATCAAGACATTTGCTGCGTTATGTGTGTTGCACATGCTCAGTAATGTTTTTTTTTAATGTAACGCATGCGCCGTTTTTGTTCCATCAGTATGCAACGAAAATGTTGTACCAAGAGACACATAACGCAGTGCAAAATAACGTCCAATTTCATAACCTACATGCGCTGCATTAGGGGCACGTTGTGTGACTTTAACGTTGCATGAAACGCAACGTCCCACTGTGAAAGAGGCCTAAATCTCTATTGTCTGCTTATGGTAAAAAATAGGAAAAAAGAAAGTCCAGTAGCACACTCCAATTTATAAAAGACTTTGTTTCAACAAGTGGCTTACATGTATTATGATATATACGGACTGGATGCTCAAGCATGAAGTTGCATTGGGAAAGGGTTGGACAGATACCAAAACAACCAGAATGCTACTGGATTGTCAGAGGAAATGACAGAGTCCAGAGAAAACCTATACAAACAAGGGGAGAATGTGCAGACTCTAAGCAGATAGTCCTCTGCCTTGGATTTCAGCCTATGGCCCATATGTAATTAACTTTTTGTGTGATAATGGATGCTGACATTTGTATTTCCTTTTTAAACAAGTGCAGTTCCCTGGCAGTCCTGTTGATCTTTTGTCATCAGTAGTGTCTTAGTCATAACCCTGAAATAAGCATGCAGCTTATCCAGTCAAACTTGAGTCAGGGCACCTGATTTGCATGCTTGCTCAGGGTCTATGTCTAAAATTAGTAGAGACACAGGATCAGGGGGCAGCCAGGCAATTTGCATTGTATAAAAGGAAATAAATATGGCAGCCTCCATATCACTTTCATCTCGGGTTCCCTTTGAAACATACCTGACCCGAGGCAAGGTTACCTAAGGTATGCACAGAGGTATGTTCATGCTGGATGCACGTGCCTCTGTGCATTGTACATTTCTCTACTGGTTCCTCCCCAGCCCTCATAATTACTCCAGGGATGGTGATAGGACGGAACATCACAGCAAACCTGCCTCTTCCCGTCTGAAAATTTGACTTTAGACAAAACTTCAATTTTTCAAGGAGTGATTGCAGGGGCCGGGGGGAACGAAGAGAGAAACAGACAATGCAGAGGTATGTGGATTCAGCATGTACATACATCTGTGCTTACATTAGGTAGCTCTGCCTTGGGTTAGGTATCCTTTAACCATTTCCCGCCTGCCCTCACGTGAATGCGGGTCCCGACTAGGGATGATCACAGATATGCAAATTCTTCCCAGTTGATGCAAATGTATGCACATTTTTATGCAAATGTATGCAGCTTGAAAATGGATTAATCAATTTAAACCTGGGTTTAAATTGATTGGTCCTTTTTCAAACTGCATACATTTGCATAATTTC
Organism: Hyperolius riggenbachi; assembly: GCF_040937935.1. Taxonomy (NCBI): domain Eukaryota; kingdom Metazoa; phylum Chordata; class Amphibia; order Anura; family Hyperoliidae; genus Hyperolius; species Hyperolius riggenbachi. The sequence continues at coordinate 204,146,914 of NC_090648.1, forward strand.
GGAAGAATTTGCATCTCATTGATCATGCCTAGTCCCGAGGCATTGCTGCAAAATGGACGTTTATAAAATGTCCTAATTAGGGCAAAAATAGGATGTTTTAAAACATCAATTTTTCAGGAAGTGGTTGAGATTTTCAGCAGTTTCTGGAGCACTAGCTCTTGTATGGGATCAGAGCATATGGACGAGCCTTTACTCTGAAAAAGAATCAGTGAATCCCGGGCAACCATGACCCTGGTTTGCTGCTGCATAGCAAGACCTGCTATTTTGGAGATTTTTCTCATCCAGTCATCTAGCCTTCACAATTTGGCCCTTTGAAAAGTCCCTCATATCCTTCCACTTGTCCATTTTTCCCAATTCCAACATTTCACCTTCAAGAAGTGACTATTCAGTTTCCACCTAATACATACTAGTCTTTAACAGGTGCAATCGTAACAAGATAACCAATATTATTCAGTTCAATTGCCTGTGATTGTAATGTTGCAGCTGATTGGCGTGGACAATCAAAACGGATGCGGAACAACACAAACTCAGTGTTATAAATCACAAGATGTGGATTATTGCTGGAGCAGTTACCCATATTTCAGCCTGTGGCTGCTAGAACCACTTTGTGAAATTAATAAGCATAATATTATGCATATAATCATTCCAGAAGAAAAAAAAATCACCACTGAAACGGACATTTTTTTCAATCCAAGCATCAGCCAGGATTTCAGTGAGGGCCTTTCTTCAGTGAGGTATAATTAGAATATACATTGCTAAGCTGAGAGCTTTTATTGGTAATCTCTTCCGATCAATACAAATGCTCTATGAATATTTTGTTTGTGACTTGCTAATGGCAGTTTACAGGAAGCCACAATCTGCATACATTTCATCTGCAATCTGTTAAAACAATCAGAATAAAATATAGAGGGAAAATAATGACAGAGACCTATTTATGCATAAACCTGAATCTCCGTATCAACAGACCTAGCAAACAGCCTGGAGGCAAATAGAAATGATGGATTTCGGTTGTTTTGTCTATATTCTCCCTAATAATGATGCAAGATTAACCCATGGAAGAAATGGGACTGCTACTTGACTGATTCTATTAAAGCAATTTCTGCAAAACATTTTAATTCTTATAGCTTGATTATGCTGTACAAAAATACCTGTGTTTCAATGTAGGAGGTATATTTTATTTCTAAAAGCTCAAGATGTCCACTTAACCTGGAAGCACACTTATTTGAAGCAAATGTGTTCTGCCACATAGTGGAAAAGGCATACAAAATCGCAAACAATGTAAGAATATGGGCCACAGAAAAATTGCATTTGTGTGCATTTTCAAATGTAGTTTTATGTACATTTTAAAATCCCACAGCTAGTTCCTTTTTTCTGCATACTGTATGCAAACCACATGCGATTCGCTTGCAATCATTTTCCAATGGTCTCTCACCCACATTTGTGTTTTCTTTTCAGCTATGCGATTCAACGCAATCCGTAGGGACATCAGAGGTGCATACACTGCAACATCTTTTGTCCCCATCCATGTATTGTGATCACCGTGTAACGCACGGTTGCCAACACATTCCTGCTCATGCATTGCAATTTCTATTCATTTTAAATGGACTACATCACAACCGCATAGTTTCCCGCAGCGCAAATGTGGGAAAGGGGCTTATGGGAAATCAAAAATGCATGTGATTGCATTTTTGTAAAGAAACTGAAAATAATTAATCTGATACAGTATTTTATTGTCTTGCAGAAAAATGAGATTATGAGATAATTATAGGTGCAAAGTGCAAATGTATGAAAACCGCAAACGCCAAACGCATACAAAAAGGCAAATCCAAAAAATGCAAACAGAAAGAATCCGGTTTAAACAACCACAAACAGGACATAGGATTTACAATGGGCGGTCCTCAGGAGGTTAACCCTTCGATAAAGAGGGCATAGGAAGAGCGATATGTGTTTTTGCAAGTGCTAGCCAGGTACTTTCATTACATTTACTACAAATTATTATTTATTATTGATGATTTGTATAGCACAATCATGTTTACAACAGCAAGTTGCAAGACACAAAAGAGAGAGAAGTCTGCCCTTGTGAGCTTACAATCTAAAGCAATAGAGAGAAAACAAGAAGTGGGGAAAATGCACAAAATCTATGCATTGCGAATTAAAGGAACACTATCAATTAACATATTTTTTTCAATTGGGATAGGAATGGTTTGGGAAGTGCTGGTGTATTCATTTCACTGCTTACATCTTTGTTTGCTGTTATCAAAATACTTTCACACAAAACTGATGGCGAAGCTGAACAGGGTGACGGGCCAGTAAATCATGAGGGGAGGGGAATCCCTCACACTACATCTGTGTTAACCCTGTGTGTGACTGCTGCTGCCTGTCTCTCTGACTGAGCTATCTGCAAGAGAGCAGAGGAAATGTTTGTTTGTAATGGTGTGTGAAATCTGACACCACAGCTTCATATAACTCTGTAGTCTCACCCCATGCAAAGAACAGCACTTGCAGTGTAACATTGAACCACCCCTTTGCCAGTTAATTGTTCCAATACTGCTACAACCTATGACACAACAAATTACAGCTTTTGCCTCTGATATTTAACATGAAAAGTAGGAAAATGTTTACACAGCTACTTAGACATTATTTGTACATTGTCATTTTAGAACACTTGGGTATTGATAGTGGTCCTTTAATGCAATCTTAGTACCTTTTGCTTTAAAAAGGGAGGCTTTAGTTTAGGCATGTAGCGGAGGGTTTTTAATGTAATTAAAAAGCAAAAAAACAATAAGAAACAATCACAGTTAATTGGTCTGCAAACTGGATGTCAGCATCTGGGCCTCTACCTGCATATTTTCCCAGCCTGTATGCCGCTGAGCATAGAAAAGGAGGTGCCATGAAATGGAAAGGGTGGCAAATCCTTCAATGGATAGATGTCTATTGGACCCCTTATTGCAAGGCAGCCCTCCAATGCCAAGTGAAATGCAGGATGGCAGAAGATTTTATTTATTTATTGTATTTATAGAGTGCCAACATATTACGGAGCGCTGGACATTAGTTAAGGTTACAGACAATATTTAGGGGTGACATACAGTCAGCAATAAGACAATACAGGAATACATGCAAACCAGATCACGCAGGGGGCAGACCATCCTGCTCATGGCTGTATTACTCCAGTCAGTTGTTGATCAATGATCATCTCACACAATGCCTGGCAGGAAGTTATCACCTACCTAAGTATTTCTGAATTGAGTATGATGCTGTCCAAGCACCATCCCACCTGCAAATGCTGCAAAACTGAGTTAAACTGACTCTAAATTTGTACATCACTGAGAATGCTACTGCCAAAATCTAACACACAAAGGAACATGCTGCTTGTTAAGCTGATATCAGCAATGTTATGAAAACATATCCAGTAAAAAACAAAACAGTAACATAGTGGAGGAAATGTATCTTTATTCTAACCATCCATTTTGACAGATTAAAGAGAATCTGTATTGTTAAAATCGCACAAACGTAAACATACCAGTGCGTTAGGGGACATCTCCTATTCCCCTCTGTCACAATTTTGCCGCTCCCCGCCGCATTAGAAGTAGTCAAAAACAGTTTTAAAAAGTTTGTTTATAAACAAACAAAATGGCCACCAAAACAGGAAGTAGGTTGATGTACAGTATGTCCGCACATAGAAAATACATCCATACTCAAGCAGGCTGTATACAGCTTTCCTTTTGAATCTCAAGAGATCATTTGTGTGTTTCTTTCCCCCTGCAGCTCTCATTCACTGAAGAGTTACAGGCTGATTGTGTCTTCCTGCAGACAGCTCTGCCCGTGTCTGTAATTCCTCAGCATGTGACTCCTTTCACAACAGAGGATATATCCAGCTTGTAAAAGATAAGAGAGCAGAGAAAAGCTGGGTAATGTAAATAACACACACACACACACACACATGAGTGTGCATAGAGGGGCTTGGACGGGGGCGTGCATAGCAGATCAACACTGAAGAGTTGGCAGCCTTCTAGAAACAGGGCGACAAGTCAGACAGGAGAAAGATACATTGATTTATTACAGAGACGGTGATAGTAGAAAGTGCTGCAGTAAGCCAGAGCACATTAGAATAGGTTTAGGAACTTGTAGGATGGTAGAAAACAGGATGAAATTTTTGTTACAGAGTCTCTTTAAAGCCGGTCACCAACAACTTGCAGCTAAGTAAAGTTTTTCCCTTTTCATCTTTTTTGCAAGTTGCTACCAAACCATATAAATATATCTATAAAGAAGTTGCTAGGGCTTTTATTAGCCTAACCGTGGAGACGCAGCTGTCTCCCTGCATGCTCATCTTTTACAATTAGCAAGAGACAAGAGTGGAACACAAAGGTTATGTTGGCTGATTCTAAAAAAAAATCAGCATACTTGCTGTAAGATATATTTAGAGATTCATGGAAAAGCATTAAAGTTACTACCTATTATTTCACGCCTGGATTTACATCACAGGAGCCTATAGGCTGAGATTTTCTAGCATCCTACACTTCACCCTCTTTGAACCCACAGCCCCCCTGCTGAAACGCACCATAAAAGTGTTGGCAGGCCCAGCTGTTACCGCTTTCCTACTTCCCTTGCCTCATGTAGGTAGCCACAGGTGTCCCTTAGTATTAGGTAGCCAGAGTAACCTATCATTTATACTTCGCTCTGGGCTCTGCATAGGGAACGAGGGAGGCAGGAACTCAGGGAGGGGGGTAAGCCGCCTCTCCCTCATCAGGCGCCTGTAGGCATGCGCCTAGAGTGCCTTATGGAAAATCCTGCCCTGTATTATTTCACTGCTATAAACAAGTCATTTGGTGGTATACAGTGCACAGAGATACACAATCACTGATTATCTCCACTGTGATTAATAATGGTTAGCAATGAACTGTAAGTCCTATTCATGCTGTTTAGACTGACCTCTCAGACCAAGACAGACACAGAATCCAGGATCATCTCCTCAATTGAGGACACTTAGGGTAAGGAAAAATGGGGCACTAAAGGGGTTGTGGCCAATCAAACCGCAAACTCTATGAACCCTTTTGCACACTCTCAACAATTTAATTGATTTTGCTCTTTAATTGGCCACTCCCTCTTTAGCACTTCCAAGTAGACCATGTTAATGCTACTGAACAAACAGCTACTGCCATTCTATAGTCACGTGATAAGTGGTGCAAGTTGTAAAGGTGCATACACACGTCTGATTTTTCCAAATAACCGGTTGTTCAGACGTCAAGTAAGACTTGTGTATAAACGATCGTTCAGCTGATAGACTGGTTTTGACCAATACGCCAAGCGGATCCGTCAAAACCAGTCTTATCAGCTGAACGATCGTTTGTACACACGTCTGACTTGACGTCCAAATTACTGGTCTTAACAACCGGTCGTTTGGAAAAATCAGACATGCGTATGCACCTTTAGGGATTAACCTGACAGATGCAAGTTAAATTAGTAGAGTACCTTGCATGGCAGGTAAAACCAAACTGCTGTTACTTTCTGGACAACTCCCATGTGTATCTCTATATATTACACTAGTAGACCCAGCCCGTTTAAAAACAGGCTCTAGGTCCACGGCCGCCGCCGCCAGTGCGCATGCCCAACGCAGGCGCGCGCCTGCACCCGCCCACCTCGCTCGCCCGCACCCGCCCACCTCGCTCGCCCATCCAGCTCCCTGGTCCCAGCTGTCCGTTACTGCGCACATGCGCAGTAACAAAAATCCTGGGACACAGGACAAAACTGCTGGACGCAGAGACACTTAGCTTTTATTAGGTAGGATTACTTCACATGGCTTTACTTGACTTTACAAGCTTATTGCTGTGTGTTTTGTTTTGTCTTATAGAAAGAGATGCTAACATGATGTCCATAAAAGCAAGTTCATTTATTGTGGACATATCCAAGAATCCCTACACATCATACAACTGACATGTTTCGGACCAATTGGTCCTTAATCATAGCTGCTGTAGAATGACACAAGGTTAACCTATATATCCTCCTCTTATGCAATGGGTGGTCCCTAAAAACGGACACACCCATACCTCCACATACAGGAAGGGATATTCACATCCAGAGATATATAATATAGAATATGAACATATTAAGGTATAAGGAAACCCTCTAAACACACATAATAGAAAATCCGACATAGCCAAAGTGGATTGGATAGCATAAAAATAAATAAAAATAACACGTATAAAAAGAGAGCAGCGAACAAATATGAGTATAAAGACCAGACATTATGTGGCCAAAGCCAGATCCCAGCAGGAGTTTAGACCTTTACTAGACTCCCTCAAGGTCTAAACATTTCGCTAAAAATTGGCACCAGTTTATACTTGAATTAGTTAATTGAGCATTTATGGCATATCTTTCTTTCTCCGATGCTTAGCTTAAATTGCTTAGATTACTAACAGGTGTACATTAGTGGTGAGAGAAATAATTGACTTCTAAAAACCATACCATGCCACAAACACTGTATAACAGATATATCATTACTTACAAAAACACAAAAGAAAAACAACTCATCTAGCCACAAAGACATTCCTGCAAATATAAATGGCAGTCAGTTTCATTCCTAATAAATGTTAGTGGTGGATGCAAAACAAGAAAAAAACAACATTAGTAGACATTAGACTAATAGACTAGTAAACATTAGACTGTTTAACGAGGGACCAGCATTGTTGAAAAAGTAATATGTGCTCAATAAGCACTTCCACCTCTCCACCCCAATTATTATTTCATGCTTCATTTGCTACCAGCAGTGATACACAATGACGCGGACAGACTGACAAAGGGTAGATTGTGAAATCAGCTCGCTGGAATCTACAGCAAATATTCAATACATACACCAGCCATCCGGATGAGATTGGCTGGACAATTCTCCCAGCAGAATTTCTGCATTCCTCTGATTTTCCTATTTTTTTAAAAATAAAACTGGCTATCCATCAGAGCAAGATGTTTTGGTTCACCTGCAATGATTATCCCAAATAACTGGGCCACATAAATGACAAAATCAAAAACAAAGGAATTTGAAAACCTTTTGAAATTTCTGAAATGTTAATAATTTTGACAACTGATATTTTATTTATAAGTTTTATGAAACCGATCAGCTTTCTTCAAAGCACATCAAACTACGCTACCAAACTACAAAAATAAACTCTTATAATACCAATTCTCGAATCATGATTTATCATCAGAATTTAAAGTAACACGGCTGTTTTTATTGGTCGATAATTTTCTAAGGTTGCATCAACATAAATCTCAGATGCAAGCATTACTGCCAGGCATTCTGGTCAAATCCAAGAGGGGTATCTACAAGGGTGCAGTTATGCCCAACTGTTATTTGGGAAATATGTACAGCATGACCTATCGCCATACTTCATTCTTACACGTCATGCTTCATGTCAACCTGGCCGCAACAAATTCAATTTCCCCCTTCCCTACCCTTCCTCTATCCTAGGACGGATCTCAGTGTTAGCCATAGGTGCCGTTTTCCCTAGATACGCCTCTGTCGAGTCCACAAAGTTACAGCTGAGTATGGAACTACTTCATCTACCCATGGATCAACAGTTACCGATTTCAAGTAGTTATGAAAGTTGAAAAAAAAAAATGAAAAACGTGCTCATCAGCTTCAACCTCTTGAGCCTCTCTGTAAACTTAATGCAGAGGGAAAAATAGCCAAAAAGGAAAAAATTATGCTAATTTGCTAAGCTTTCATATTGCGGTTGAACGTATCTACACATATTAATTAGGTTACCTTGGGTACACATGCAGAATTGCTGTTGACCTCAGGGATCAAGATTTAACCCCTCAGGTGATAGATTGGGGCAGAGAGCTGTACAGATAACTCACCTGCCTGTAGGCTAGCAAAACATTTGGATGCTATATAGGGGGAGAGCCAGAAGTTGCTCAGGTATTCAGGCATCATTGTCACTAAAAATTAAAAGCACTAGATGCAGCACTGACTTTTGCTGGACCTCAAAGTAGACTGTTTTCCATTGTCTAAGCATGATTCGGACTATCTGTGAGCTAGAGCACGGGGATCTGATTAGGTGATTATCTGCAGTACAACCACTACTGCAGATATAAGAGCAAAGTAATCAGTATCTTCCTGATGGTAAATCAGCGGAAGGCTCACTACAGATGTAGCGCCTGAAACAATCAGACGGGATCAGTGTCACACCCAGTACCTTGATTATTGGGGATCCGCAGAATCACCAATAATACAAGGACAGACCCGATTATATAGCAATCTGCGGAATTGCTTATAATGCGGGCTGTTCAAAACAGGGTAATCGACACACGAATAAATGTGGTAATAATCAATGCAGTAACAATACACAATGTAGTGGAAATATCCACCACCCGGCGATTCCTCAGAGGTGTGGTTACCTCTGAATGGGAACCCCGAGTGTGAGATCCCCCAATAAAGCAGAGGGAGATTCTCGGCCTCTAGCAGTAACGGTCTGCTAAGGCAAGCGTCTCGGAGAGGCAAGCCTCAGAGAGAACCCTACAGTGGGAGACGTTCCACTGAAGGGAGAAAGGTCAGACAGGCAGAGGTTCGGCAACAGTACGGGCAGCAGCGGTACAGAGACGTGAGACGAGAGGATAGTCAAAAACCAAGCCAATAGTCGGTAACGGAGCGTGCTGGCAAGGTACAGAAACAGAAGGCTGATTCAGAGTCGGTAAACAGGCAGGGTCGGCAACTTGAATCAGATAGGCAGAAGTACAATAACAATATAGCGTTAAGGATAGTCAGGGATAGCCAGAGTCATACACAGGTAAACAATTTAATACAATTCTAATCTGAGGTGTGAAGTCCTTGGTTTCAACACCTGGGATCTAGCCTAAGGTCTGAGTGCTAACACAGAAGTATTCACGACAGCAGACAACTTGCTACTGACAAGCAAGTCCTATATGTAGCCAAAGAGCTGCCCAGCGCCGCCCCAGAGCCCCAGCCAATCCAAGGAGCTGCTGGAGTCAGCTGACCGACCTGTTCAGCTGACTCCCCTTCTGGATTCATAAAGTTCCTGTCTCCTCACGCGTGCGTGCGTAAGGCGGAGACACTGAGCCGGCGACGGAGCGGATGACCCCCCCAGGCAGTGAGCGTGCGGCGGAGTCCGCCGAGCTCACGGACTCCGATGCCTGCCCTACTCCGCCCGCCGGCCGAGATGCGAAGGCTCCCGCTTGTGATGCGGAACCGGCCGCCATGTGCATTCTGGCGGCGGTTCCGCTAGTTATTACAATGATCCAGTTAGTACTGCCTTTTGCTTTCTGTCCTGCCAGTTTTCTGTCCACATACACACACTTATATTGTTCCACTGCGCTCTCTTAGGAAACCTGAAGCAGAAAAGACATATTGCACATAGCGTAATCCTGCCTCTAATATTGACACCACTCCAAATTGTGCTGCATGGACATGAGTGCACCCTCCACCGACATAAAAGGGGCTCACCAGATTCTGGCCACCTCTTTCTTCAGGTGGGGTTCAGGCTCAAATCTGTGTATTCACCAGGACCTTCAGTGAATCACACCATCCAGTGCAGTAGAAAATGTATTTATTCTTCATAAAACTTTTAAAACAAACAGAACAAACTCCTCATGGCGTAGTATGACAAAACCACCATATATCACACTTGCGCTTCTCGCGCCAATGGCCTACTTACAAGCTAAAAGAAGGTAAAAAGCACATCTGAGCGGTGAGGCTGAAGATCATCTGGGTCTACCTGCGACTATCCGGCGGCGTCCCGCACTATAGTAGGTCCCCGTGATGCTCCAGCTCCCCGTTCCGGATTTCCGTACGGAATGACGTCACACGCACTGGCTCCGCCCTACGCGTTTCGTCCTCCAATCAGACTCATCAGGGGCTAGCGTAGCCAGTGCGCAGCCCGACTTTAACCAAATACTGGGTCCTCCCCCATCCCACGTGATCTTCCTCTACCTGGCTTTCAGCCGTACACCGCTAAGTTGGCTTGTACACGGCTCATACATAAACAACACTATTTTCCTAAAATTCTATAGCTATTCTTCTCACTAATATTGTTATACATAAAATAGCATATACATATCGCTAAAACACTATTTTAAAATTACTACCCACTGCAAGATATACATTTCTATCTTTACTGCCATCATGTGGTCAAACATTAAATGGTCCTGATAATAAGTACATTAGTTCCAGCTTCAACCTTATTCTACCACATACATGTGGCAATATCACTTAGATTGTTTGTGCCTCCCTATGCCCCCCTGCCCCACCCCTGCCCCTAAATGCCCCCCACCACATAAATCCTCACCTTTCCTCCCATAATCGGCCAGCTTCACTACAATAGTGTAAGGTAATTATCCTTATTCCCTAGTGATTAGTCTCCAGTGTATACCTAAGGATATACCTATATATACCTGTAATTTTCTAATCATTGGCTATAAAACAATTTAAATCGAATTCAACATTCATACCTTTAGGGGCAAAACAACCCAAGTTATAAATCCACTTCCCCTCTGCCTGTGATATGTCCCTCTGCCTGCTGGAACCCCTCCATTTTGGGGTCCATTTCTCGATACCCATGAACCTTAACTTGGTGTAATCACACCCGTGTTTCAATTTAAAATGTTTGGATACACTATGGGAGTCAAAGCCTTTTGAAATGTTATAAATGTGTTCACCTATTCGTTTATGTAATACCCTAGTGGTGCGGCCGATATATTCCAGGCCACACGGGCACCACAGGATATATACCACTCCTTTAGTGTTACAGGTGTAAGTGGGGTGGGTTCATTAACACAACGGGTGGGTGAATATATAGATACGTTCCTTCAAGAAGAGGTCGCCAAGTTGCCCAAGTTATTACGTGACACAAAACATTTACTGCAGATCATGGAGGGGGTTGAAGTGGGGGATGGCGACTGGCTGGTGACGGCAGATGTGTCGTCTCTATACATCGTCATCCCCCACGAAAAAGGAATTCAAACTGTCCAGGAAGCTATGTTGGCAGGTTCAAACCTCCACGATAGGCAAATAGAATTCATAATGGATCTATTAAGATTTTCGCTTAAGCATAATTATTTTTGGTATAACGGAGAATATTATATACAGCTACAAGGCTGTGCTATGGGGGCGAAGTTTGCCCCCAGTGTGGCCAATATCTACATGGGGAAGTGGGAGAAACTAATTCTGGACAAACAAGCAGCCCATAATATTATATTGTGGTCAAGGTTCATTGATGACCTCCTGTTTATATGGAGGGGCACAAAAACAGAACTAGATGAGTTCTGTAATATGATGAATGAATTATGGGAAGAGATAAAATTAACGTTCAGTATAAGCCAAACAACTGTAAACTTTCTGGACTTGGAAATAAGCAAAAGTGAGGGAAAATTGGTCACAAAAACATTTTTCAAACCCACGGATAGGAATGGGTATATACCCAAATCTAGCTGCCATCACTCCAGATGGCTGGATAATATTCCCAGGGGGCAATTTATGCGAATTATGAGAAATTGTACGTATAAAGATGATTATAACTGGCAAAGTTTACAGCTGGTCAACAAATTTGTGGAAAAGGGATATGATAGACATCAGATGGAAAATGAAGCAACCAAGGTGGGCAATATGGAAAGGAAGGACCTCATTAAGGATGCACCCCGAACTTCAACAAGCAATCATGAATTCGCCCTGCAACTCGGATATAGTAGCCAACATAGGGATATTGAACGTATAATACACAAACACTGGAATATTGTGAAGATGGATGGCACACTGGGAAACACATCCCAGATAGGCCAGCCTTCATATACAGGAAGGCCCCCAATTTGTGGTCTAGGTTGGTCACCAGTTTTGTGGATGCCCCTAGGACCATGGGGACTGACCTGTTGGGACAGGCTGGCTTTTTTCCATGCCGTAAGTGTAGGGGGTGTGTGGAGGCATCAGGCACCAGGGGGAATAGTTTCACAGCCAGGAACACTGGATATATACACAAATTAAAGCAGTGTATCACCTGTAACACTAAAGGAGTGGTATATATCCTGTGGTGCCCGTGTGGCCTGGAATATATCGGCCGCACCACTAGGGTATTACATAAACGAATAGGTGAACACATTTATAACATTTCAAAAGGCTTTGACTCCCATAGTGTATCCAAACATTTTAAATTGAAACACGGGTGTGATTACACCAAGTTAAGGTTCATGGGTATCGAGAAATGGACCCCAAAATGGAGGGGTTCCAGCAGGCAGAGGGACATATCACAGGCAGAGGGGAAGTGGATTTATAACTTGGGTTGTTTTGCCCCTAAAGGTATGAATGTTGAATTCGATTTAAATTGTTTTATAGCCAATGATTAGAAAATTACAGGTATATATAGGTATATCCTTAGGTATACACTGGAGACTAATCACTAGGGAATAAGGATAATTACCTTACACTATTGTAGTGAAGCTGGCCGATTATGGGAGGAAAGGTGAGGATTTATGTGGTGGGGGGCATTTAGGGGCAGGGGCAGGGGTGGGGCAGGGGGGCATAGGGAGGCACAAACAATCTAGGTGATATTGCCACATGTATGTGGTAGAATAAGGTTGAAGCTGGAACTAATGTACTTATTATCAGGACCATTTAATGTTTGACCACATGATGGCAGTAAAGATAGAAATGTATATCTTGCAGTGGGTAGTAATTTTAAAATAGTGTTTTAGCGATATGTATATGCTATTTTATGTATAACAATATTAGTGAGAAGAATAGCTATAGAATTTTAGGAAAATAGTGTTGTTTATGTATGAGCCGTGTACAAGCCAACTTAGCGGTGTACGGCTGAAAGCCAGGTAGAGGAAGATCACGTGGGATGGGGGAGGACCCAGTATTTGGTTAAAGTCGGGCTGCGCACTGGCTACGCTAGCCCCTGATGAGTCTGATTGGAGGACGAAACGCGTAGGGCGGAGCCAGTGCGTGTGACGTCATTCCGTACGGAAATCCGGAACGGGGAGCTGGAGCATCACGGGGACCTACTATAGTGCGGGACGCCGCCGGATAGTCGCAGGTAGACCCAGATGATCTTCAGCCTCACCGCTCAGATGTGCTTTTTACCTTCTTTTAGCTTGTAAGTAGGCCATTGGCGCGAGAAGCGCAAGTGTGATATATGGTGGTTTTGTCATACTACGCCATGAGGAGTTTGTTCTGTTTGTTTTAAAAGTTTTATGAAGAATAAATACATTTTCTACTGCACTGGATGGTGTGATTCACTGAAGGTCCTGGTGAATACACAGATTTGAGCCTGAACCCCACCTGAAGAAAGAGGTGGCCAGAATCTGGTGAGCCCCTTTTATGTCGGTGGAGGGTGCACTCATGTCCATGCAGCACAATTTGGAGTGGTGTCAATATTAGAGGCAGGATTACGCTATGTGCAATATGTCTTTTCTGCTTCAGGTTTCCTAAGAGAGCGCAGTGGAACAGTTTAAATTTATTGCCAACTTCAAAGGACATTTCCACAGCGAACTCAGAGTCCACAGGCAATTCCATAAGGACAGTATCGGTATTGGTGATTTCTTTTGTGCTAATTAGTGGAGTGGCGCAGCCAGTTATATTGAATACACACACTTATGCCTAATCCCAGCATCCGCAGCTTCTGCTTCAGAAAGCTGTGGGAAACTGTGTCATAACCTTTTGGGAAGTCCAAGTATATTCATTGATTGCTTTTCCTATATCTAATTTTGAACCACTTCATAACAGCTGTGCATGTTGGTCAGACAAGGTCTATTTTTAGTAAACCCATGTTCATTATGTGAATTTAGATTATTCTGTGCTACATAATTTTGTGTAAAGTCCCTTAGGACACCTTCATACAGTTCATGCACAATTGATTTCAAGCGTATAGGTCTGTAGTTTCCTGGTTCTGACTTAATTCCCTTCTTGAATAAAGGTAAAACATCAGCTATGTGCCAGTCATATGGAACTGACCCACTTGAAAGAGAATTGTAGATGACAAGATATAAAAGATATAAAATAACCTATCAATAACTGAGCTCATCTCTTTTCATACTCAGGCAGGGATGTCTTTTGGACAAAGGGCTTTATCTCTTTTAATTTAATTTAGGTGTGCCAGTGCACCTTCCTGTATTAGGCTGGTGTCTCAATTTTAAAGATGAAAGCAAAGTATGCCGACTACATATTGAATCGTCATGGTTTGAATCAGGAGCAAGGTGCCACTGATTGTTAAAATATTGGTAATATAATTTCACCAATATTTTACTATACAGTAGACTTACATAACCCCACCTGCACATGGGTGAGATATGGGTGCCAAAACCAATAACCACCTTTGATAAAGCCTGAGAGAATGTGTGAGAACCTCCAGCTTAGACAATGTCTGACCTAACCACCTCCCAAGGAGCATGGTCCAGTCTTTAAGCAAGTTGTTTATGTTAACGTGAAGGTCTACATTCTTGTGTTCCCTGGCAACCAATGTTTTGGCACCAAAGCCTTCAAAAATAAATCTTAATTTCTTCCCCTCAGCTTTAATATGGGCAGCAAGGTTATGTAAATATGAACATTGTGCTTGGTCATCCACAAAGTTATATATATATAATAAAAAAAAATTCTTTATAGGATATCTGAACTCCGAAGAGGTGAAAGTTCACATCTTTATTTTTGACATGTTATTTGCCTGGTTTTCATGTTGATGTTTTGGCTTGAGTAGTTTTTGATGCATACCAGCAATACAGGCATGCAGGTAAGTTCTGCCAGCAGAGTCAGAGCTGATATGCATACTTTGTCATTGATCCAAAAAGCATAAGACTCACAAGATCAGCATGACAATTGGGCATTAGCATAAATACATGAATTTGTAAACCCACTTTGAGGGATAGTGATTCATGTAAATTATGTGATGCACTCTGTAAAACATCACAAAATAAGACAGCTTTATGTAATTACATTAAATATATACATAAATAACCTAAATGCTAAAACATTGTGGTAGACCATAGGAACAACAGATCAGCAGTGCTCTATAATACAACAAAGGTAAAAAATGTGTAAATAATACCAAAGATTCTCCAGTGAGTCGGTAAAATAAAACAAACACAGCTACATTAGAAACAGTTGTATTCACGTTATATTTTTGCAATGAGTAGGTAAAAACTAATTTAGCCACCAAGGTGAAATCTCTCATTTATGAAGACCAAATACCACAATTCTATACAAGGTATATCATTAAAAGGAACAAAAAAACATTAAAACTGAACATAGGACAAGATACAAAACAATTTGTGACTATGTTTGCAAATTAATATTGAGTACAGAATAGCTCAGAAAATGATATGGTAGGGTCTATCAGTCATATTTGTTTATTTCACAGAAAATATTTGATTGGGCAATTAATAACAAGAAATAGAAAGAACACCAAGCTCTGTCTGTTACCTTGTTCACGTTGTTGATCTTTTTGCTCCATGGACACTAATGCAGAGAAATGAGCTTGATCATAGGCCAGGACAAGTGGAGAGCAATGACATCTGTTGGGTGGGACCTCCAGTGGCAAGTAAATTCCACCAAATGGGATAGGAGCAAATGCTGAAAGTGTAAACATCATAGAAATTACCAGCAGAAATGTCCAGAGACTTTTACTTAGGTGGGTGAGAGGTTGCTTAAAGTGAACCTGAAGTGAGAGGTTTATGGAGGGAGACATATTTAGTCTTTTAAACAATACCAGTTGCCTGACAATCCCGCTGATCTTTCTGGCCATTAGTGTCTGTATCACATACCTGAAACAAGCATGCAGCTAATCTCAGATTTGTGTCAGAATTTAGGCTTTATTTTGCAAGGGATGTGTGGCAAATAAGGCTATCTGCTGACTACTCTTTTAAACACTCATCTTTTTATTAATAGACACAGCATTAAAAACTTTGACAGCACATTTAGCAAGACAATCTGGATTTTTAGGATAAATTAAAATACGTTTGTATCCATAAACGATAACATTTAATTTGCAAGTGAATAGTCAGTTTTAGCCCTGCTGGAAGGAGTAAAAATGGACAGATGTAAACATCTGAAAAACTTTGGCAAGGGCCAAAATGTAATGGCTAGATG
Source organism: Hyperolius riggenbachi (assembly GCF_040937935.1). Taxonomy (NCBI): domain Eukaryota; kingdom Metazoa; phylum Chordata; class Amphibia; order Anura; family Hyperoliidae; genus Hyperolius; species Hyperolius riggenbachi. Next base: position 204,162,995 of record NC_090648.1, read on the forward strand.
ACAGGACTAGCCCATCTTTAGTGGGGTATTGCCAGAATGCAGTGGTATTCAGTAGTATGTGCCCATCAAAAGTGGTAAAGGACGACTGGTGAACCAGCAACAGGGTAATTTGCACCCCAGGCTCACTGACCTGACTAGGCAAGCCCAAATGGTATGACCCAGACCCAACAACTGATGCTGACCATGAGAGAAATGTATTAGAACACACAGTGCATAACAGCTTGCCACATATGGTGCGGTGTAGCCGCAGACCAGTCAGAAAGCCCATGCTGACCCCAGTACACTGTTGAAAGTGCTTATAATGTTCATATGAGCATCAGATATAGATATGTGGAAAATGGTGACCTTATCTGATGGTCTGGCTTGGATAAATCACATTTACATTGGCAACCAGATTCCCTAGACCTCAGTTGGATCAAGAATTTTTGGAATGTATAGGAAAATTACGGTAAGTCTGATCTACAAAGGCACCACCTCACAACCTTCATAGTGAGAGCAATATGGAGGCTGACATTTATTTTCTTTATGTAAACAATTCAAATTGCCTGACTGTCCTGCTGGTCCTCTGCCTCTTACAACTTAAAGAGAAACTGAAGCGAGTATAAAACTCGCTTCTTCTCTTATATTCAGTAGGGGCATGTGTGCCCCTGCTAAACCGCTGCTATGGCGCCGCACAACGGGGGTTCCTTACCCCCCAAATCCCCACTGTCCTCGCCGGGGATCTCTTCCTGGTGAGGCAGGGCTAATGGCCGCAGCCCTGCCTCCACGCGCGTCTGTCAGCGCGTATCTCCGCCTTCACTGAGAGGGGCAGGGGAGAGGCGGCGATGCGCCGCTGATAGACGCGCTGTGAGGCAGGGCTGCAGCCGTTAGCCCTGCCTTACCAGGAAGAGATCCCCAGCGAGGACGGAGGGGATTTGGGGGGTAAGGGACCCCCGTTGTGCGGCGCTATAGCGGCGGTTTAGCAGGGGCACACATGCCCCTGCTAAATATATGAGAAGAAGCGAGTTTTTTAATCGCTTCAGTGTCTCTGTAAGCCACAGACCCTAAACACATATGCCGATCAGGTGCTCTAACCCAAATCTGACCCGATTTGCTGCATGCTTATTTCAGGTGTTCAAACACTACTTCAGCCAAAGAGATCAGCAGGATGCCAGGCAGCTGGCATTGTTTAAAAGGAAAAAAAATGTGGCAGCCACCATATGCTTCTCAATTAAGGTTTCCTTTAAAGCATCTGCTGTCAATGTTTTGGTGTCAGAAACCACAGAGTATCTAGACATGTTATCCATAAGTCCCATGCTCAATGCAGCTCTCTGGTAATATGGCCGGCTATGAAAGATACTATTCACAGCCAGCTAACTAAGCCTCCAGTTTTCTGGTCATACACAAGACCTGAGTTACAGTTACAAACCAAATATCAGCAATTTAAGTAGAGAGGGGTTGCCAAAAATAGTATTTCCCTGTAGTCTTCACGGCAGCAGACTAAATGACTAAGCTCCACCCCTAAAGGTGGCCACTAACGGTCCATTTTTCTAGTGAGAAATCGTTCGAATGATCAGAAATTGTTTGTAATCGATTGTGTCCATCAACAGAGATTATTTACAACCAATCCAATCAAAATTCCTGGTCGCTAGAAATATTTTTCGCTAGAAATTGGACCGTTAGTGACCAAGTTTAGCACCAGGAGGACACGTCTGAATTAAAGGAGAGCCCCTCCCCAATATACCATTCTTTTTTAATATTTTAATGACCACTATTAAAAAACTTTAAGCATCCGTCCCTTGTTTTGTCTAGTTATGGCCCATTAGTATGGTGCCATGTAGACACCTGGGAAACAGGAAAATGATAATACTCATCCAAGTGATTTTCCTTTACTAGTGTAACTCCAAGGCCACATTCAGGTCTGCCCTTTTGTGTCAGCTTGTCACAGTTACAGTTGTGTTCAAAATTATTCAATTGAGTGTTTTGGCCAGTTTGACATTGATTTTGATCATTTCAGTCATCTTGTTTACAATTAAATCACAGAGGCACTTGTAAGTCAGACAAATATAACATAACATTTATAATAAAATAACCACAAATTTCTTTTCTCTGCTCACATCATTATCAGTTTTATTCAACCCCCAAGTGACATTCATTCTTAGTACTTAGTACAACATCCTTTTCCAGTTATAACAGCTTTTAAACGTAAAGCATAGCTTGACACAAGAGTATTGCAGCAATCTACGGGTATCTTAGCTCATTCTTCATGGGCAAAAGCCTCCAGTTCAGTCACATTCTTAGGCTTGCGCGCTGCAACTGCTTTCTTTAAGTCTCACCAGAGGTTCACAATCGGATTTAAGTCTGGTGACTGCGATAACCACTCCAAAATGTTCCAGCCTTTAATCTGCAACCATGCTCTAGTGGACTTGGAGGTACCCTTGGGATCATTGTCCTGTTGAAAGGTCCAACGTCTCCCAAGCCTCAGGTTTGTGACGGACTGCATCACATTTTCTTCCAATATCTCCTGGTACTTAAGAGAATTCATGGTACCTTGCACACGCTGAAGCTTCCCTGTACCTGCAGAAGCAAAACAGCTCCAAAGCATGATTGACTCCCCTCCATGCTTCACAGTAGGCAAGGTTTTCTTTTCTTCATAGGCCGCCTTCTTCCTCCTCCAAACATAGCGTTGATCCATGGGCCCAAACAGTTCTAATTTTGTTTCATCAGTCCACAGAACACTACCACAAAAGTTTTGGGATAGTACATGATGGGGACAGCCCTTCTACTGTTCCCCACGATGCGCTATCGCGCTGCTGCATGCATTTGCGGGAATCGCAGTGCAGATCCCATTCATTGTAATGAATGGGATCTGCAGCGCCGCGCATTGTAGCGCAGATGGCGTGCAATCGTGCGTGTTGCGTTCTGATCGCACAGTCATCTGTGCTAAATGATGTGAACAAGGCCTGAAGCAGCAGGGAGAAACGCTCTCAATTCCTAGTTTATGCATAATGTTGCTTTCCAAGTAAATTTACCCTGCAAAAATGTCAATCTCTAGTGAAGAATGTCTTTATATCTTGAATAAAAATACGCCAAATAAGTTTCAATATTTACCATCACTCATTGCAAAATAGGGAATTCCAATCAATGTGTATAAATACATTATACCAAAGGTCCCAAAGCCCTGTCAGCTCAGATACATCACAGACAGTCATGTTTCAAGGACATGTGTCTATCTCTTTCCGCTGCTATATGACAAAGTGCCATAAATATTTTATAAGAAGAGTTGAAAATGATGTTTTTCTTTTTCATGAATGACGATCAGGAGTGCATGAAAAGTCAACCTTGTGATGAATTTAAGTAACATTTCAAGATAACCTTCAGCATTCACTATTTTTTCTTTTTGTTGTATAATATCCTCTTTACACTGTCAATTCAAGTGCTGTTAACTCTTGGGCAACCTGTACACTGAACATTTGTGTTATACTGAACCTAGGAAGGGCTCAGTGCAGGCTGCTCACATCTGCTCTTAAAGAGGAACGGTAGTGAAAATAACGTCATTAATAAAATTGCTTTTTTTTTTAAACAATATTAATTTTTAAATTATTTAGTCAGTGTTTGCCCATTGTAAAATCTTTCCTAACCTTTATTTACATTCTGAAAGGTATCACACACATCTTTAGTCCTGTCAGGTGCATCTCTGCGGAATGTTTGTATACCGAGAGTTCTGAGGCCAGTAAAAATAATACCTAGTTGGTTTCCCAAAATGCCCTGGGAGCTAAATAGCCTAGGCTAGACATCGGTGAGAGGGTGGGGTTACATACCAATATACAGCAATATTTAGATATAGGAAGTGTTTCTGATGCTGAAATCAGAAAAATTACCATAAATGTGGCTATCGTAAAAAATTTACTACATGCTAATACACTCACCTAAAGGATTATTAGGAACACCATACTAATATTTGACCCCCTTTCGCCTTCAGAACTGCCTTAATTCTACATGGCACTGATTTAACAAGGTGCTGAAAGCATTCTTTAGAAATGTTGGCCCATATTGATAGGATAGCATCTTGCAGTTGATGGAGATTTGTGGGATGCACATCCAGGGCACGAAGCTCCCGTTCCATCACATCTCAAAGGTGCTCTATTTGGTTGAGATCTGGTGACTGTGGGGGCCATTTTAGTACAGTGAACTCATTGTCATGTTCAAGAAACCAATTTGAAATGATACATGCTTGTGACGGTGCATTATCCTGCTGGAAATAGCCATCAGAGGATGGATACATGGTGGTCATGAAGGGATGGACATGGTCAGAAACAATGCTCAAGTAGCCCATGGCATTTAAACGATGCCCAATTGGCACTAAGGGGCCTAAAGTGTGCCAAGAAAACATCCCCCACACCATTACACCACCAGCCTGCACAGTGGTAACAAGGCATGATGGATCTATGTTCTCATTCTGTTTACACCAAATTTGACTCTATTGAGACTTATCAGACCAGGCAACATTTTTCCAGTCTTCAACTGTCCAATTTTGGTGATCTCGTGCAAAATTGTAGCTTCTTTTTCCCATTTGTAGTGGAGATGAGTGGTACCCGGTGGGGTCTTCTGCTGTTGTAGCCCATTCGCCTCAAGGTTGTCCGTGTTGTGGCTTTACAAATGCTTTGCTGCATACCTTGGTTGTAGCGAGTGGTTATTTCAGTCAACATTGCTCTTTTATCAGCTTGAATCAGTTGGCCCATTCTCCTCTGACCTCTAGCATCAACAAGGCATTTTCGTCCACAGGACTGCCGCATACTGGGTGTTTTTCCCTCTTCACACCATTCTTTGTAAACCCTAGAAATGGTTGTGCGTGAAAATCCCAGTAACTGAGCAGATTGTGAAATATTCAGACTGGCCCCTCTGGCACCAATAACCATGCCACGCTCAAAATTGCTTAAATCACCTTTCTTTCCCATTCTGACATTCAGTTTGGAGTTCAGGAGATTGTCTTTACCAGGACCACACCCCTAAATGCATTGAAGCAACTGCCATGTGATTGGTTGATTAGATAACTGAATTAACGAGAAATTGAACAGGTGTTCCTAATAATCCTTTAGGTGATTGTATATTTAATTGCAATGCCTCTAAAGGTGCGTACACATGCACTACAGAAGCCAACGATGGGTCTGTCCACTGAGCGGATCGTTCAGGAACAGCCTTATCAGTCCGCTGAAGTGCGTACACACGCACTACTGTCTGCTGAAAGTCCGCCCAGCGGGAGGGTCTGACAGACTCGTCGTTGGCTTCTGTAGTGCATGTGTACTCACCTTAATTACTAGCCGACCACATCACGTCGTTGGCCGCGGCGGCAGCCCCAGGACCACCTAATGCCAATCAGCGTAAATTCCTGGTGCTCTGTTTTGCAGGATATCGCGCGCAGATCTCCTGCTTGGTGGGCGGAACGGAGCTCCGCCTTCAGTCTCCGAGTGGCAACCGCTGCTCGGGAGACTGTTAGGCGGCGTAATCGCCGTCTAATTACTATGACAGCTGATCACGGGGATTGGCTGGTGGGGGGAGGGAGGGAGGGGGCACTAAACAAATATTACACTTTTTTAATAAAAAAACAAACATGTAAATATTGATTTTAAAAAAAAAACATCCGGGGGGCGATCAGACCCCACCAACAAAGAGCTCTGTTGGTGGGGAGAAAAAGGGGGGGGGGATCACTTCTGTGCTGTGTTGTGCGGCTCTGCAGCTTGGCCTTAAAGGTGCAGTGGCCTATTTTTAGAAAAAATGGCCTGGTCTTTAGGGGGGTAAAGCCTGTGGTCCTTAAGTGGTTAAGCAAACCTGAAGTGATTTTTAAATAAAAAAAAAAACAGTTACTTACCTAAGGAGAGGGAAGGCTCTGGGTCCTGGTTCCTGTTCCTCTCACGGTCCCCTCACTCCAGCACTGGCTCCCCTGTTCAAATTTCCCACCGGGGGCTTCAGAAGTCTTCGGGAGTGCTCCTGAAGATGTCCAGCTCTGTACTACGCATGCATAGCTTCCAAAGCCTCGGGCAGCAGCAGAGAGAGCAGTCTCTGACCCATCGGTCGGAAACGCTAACGGGGTAACTGCTCTATAGGACCCAGAGCCTTGCCCCTCCTTAGTTAAGTATCTGTTTTTTTTAGATAAATATCACTTCAGGCTCACTTTACGTATTATCAGTAGAGATGGTCAATGGTATGCAAATAATTCTGTTATTAATATTTTTTTATTTATATCGCCCCCAACATCTTCTGTAGCGCTGTACTTTGTACAAAATATACAATAATGAGGAAAATAAATACATGAGCAGTTCTACACACTGCACAATCAAGACACCCAGTGACACAAGTAGAAATACATAGAAAACAGTATTTAGGGATGGCCAATAAAAGCGGACCAATCAAATGGTGTTGGTTCAGTCCATTTTCAAGCTGCTTACAATCCATAAAATGAATCAACTCTGGATTACTTGCATCTCATAGACCATTCATATTGCATGTAGCATGAAAGTGGGTAATTAAATGCACTCCCTGCTAATTTTGATAGGATTGGCCCATTTCCAAGTGGTATACAATTCAATTCAATTGCAGTGTGAATGGGGAAAAATCCCATATACTCAGACTAGACTGAGGAATCCACAAGCATAAGTCTGTCTCTCAATGTCTATTGTTCCCTATGAAAACTTCAGAGGAGGTTTCCGCAGTGTGAATGCTCATGTGTCTCCTTCCTCCTAAGCATAAAGAAGCACATGCTGCTGGGACAGGAGCTGAACAGGCTGTACAATGATCATTCCAGAGTTGTTCACCAAAATGATCTGTATAAATTATTTCGGGTGACATTGTTGGTATTGCACACTTTAGGGCAAGGTGAGAAACTGAAATAATGAAGCAAAAATCCTTGCGATCCACAGAGCTTACTTGGGAAACACATATGTTTTCCCCGTAACAAAAGTTTTATTTCACGAGTATGGCAGCTTACCTTCTCCTCCAGAGTCACGCAGCATGGTGTCAGCTACAACAACTATTGGTCTCCTCAGTATATGAGCCAGGACAAAGACATGGAACTCCTCCAAACTTTCATACACAGGATCTTCTGCATTTTCCACTCTACAGAAAGACAATAAATAACATCAGCACCAACAACACATAAACACACCTATAAACATTCAGGCTGCTTCTACACTTGTGTGGTACGGTGATCCCATGGTATGGCAGCCTGCCTTGGGATCACCGCACTGCATGAATCAGTATGCACCAACCAGTGCACCAACAGGGTTATATATGCATAGGCCCACTCCCGTTCAGTGATGTACTCCCTCCTGGGCTAGTGCATCACTAGAATTCTCATCGGTTCTCGTATGCACGCCACGTTCCCATCATTCACACTTACTGCGTCACCATAGACTTGCATTACAGCCTAATCAATGCGGTGGGCTTGTATAATGCGGTTACACACTATTGGCTGTGCGATGGGATTGCGGCATGTTGAATAATTACATTGCACAGCATCGTGATGCATTAAGTGTGAAAGTCTCCACAGACTTTCATTGACTTAGTGGCTTCTTGTGGTAAAAAGCTTACCGCAATGCCATAGTGTAAAAGGTTCCATAGGACCCATTTACAATTAATCAGTTGGTACACGTTTTTTTCTTCTCTATAGCAATGCATTGTGAAGAACATTTCAGTTAAAACGCTTTAAGTGTGAATGGTGCCATAGGAAAACATGGGACTTACTTTGAAAATCAGTTGACCTTTCAGTTATAACTGAGAGCAACTGATTAAGTGTAAACGGGGCTTTTGCATACTTGAGGCAGGGAACAGACTTGACTTTCAGTTTTCCGCGCGCATTTTTCTGCATACTTTTTATGCACACCAAGTGTGTTTCCATGCAGGAAAATGCGTGCGTTTTTCACAGCAGCTGATGTAACTGATAGAGAAAACTGCCAAAATGTGCAGAGTCATCATGCAGAATGTCAGTTTTTTTTCTGCGTGCGAATAACACAGTAAGTGTGCACTAGCACATTGATTAACAGGAGTTCTCAGTTTTTCTGTGCAGAAAACGCGCACGAAAACAGTCAAGTGTGTTCCCTGCCTCACAATGAAAAGTTGCATTGTAACGGACATTGTTTTGCACACTGTAACATGGAGCAAACAGAAGGACACGGAGGCATGTCATTGTACACAGAACATGCCTCTGTGTCCTATTAAAATTTGACAAACACACCTCGGGTTCTCTTTAAAACACACACTAGATAGCTCGGCAGAGCCAGCCAGTTGTCAAATGCCCCAACATGGACTGATAAATGGCACCATGCCTTGCAGCTTCTGCAGAGCTGTTTTCATATCTGTTTAGGTACATTGGAATTGAATGGCAGGGTGAACTTTACGTTTAGGGACCTTTTACACGGGCAGCTGAGAAGCGGTGAAGTCACTGCCTGTCAGCTTCTCTCCTGCACTTGTTAGTTCTCAGTCCCGGTGCTGTACAGGTGCCCCCCACAGAGTGAGATCTGAGCACAGCTGTGCTCAGACTCTAAATTTTGCGTTCCTCCGCTGCCCAGTAACACCACCGCGTGCGAGGTGTTACAACTGCTGATATTTGGTGGCATTTAAATTGCACCGATTTGCACTGGTGGGTGGCAGACAGAAGGCTGAAGCGCTCAGCAAACGCACAGTTCAACCGCCCATCTGAAAGGGGCCTTAGCTTGCTTAAAGCATACAATTGCAGTTTAGGTAAGCCACTTTGCTGGGGTTAGAAGACAGGGATGTCTCTTGTAGATAAGATTGTCCTATTATCAGTGTCCCCACTACCCAGTCCCCCCTTTTCAATTTTTGCCTTTGCACTTTGTTTTTATATACTTTATTACAATTATGGGTGGGTTTGGTACAAACGTAATAATATCCTTTTTAGGGTAATCTTATATGAGAGCAGTATTTTGAGTTAAGGTTGCCCTATTTCCTCTGAGGGCACCAAAACATTCACCTCTAGGAAGAATGACATACCCGGTTTGAAAAAAATCGGTGGACATCACTGTATATTGAGCTCCATCAACTATTATCTGAATGTGGGTCATTCTGAACACTAGGGCTGAACCTACAATCCTACCACTTTCTCCCTTTCTGGTTTGTCTATAAACATACTTATCCATATGTAGGGATGCTAAGGATGCCTTTTTTATATTAACATATCTGTTTAGGCATATGGGACTTGAGTGGGAGGATGAACTTTGCAGGTTTGTCTACCCATATGTCATCCTGATAGGCCTGCCCCCATCACATGGCTTGGTAATGATGGTTCCCCATGACTGAGGGCAGGACTTATTGATGAAAGAGGAAGTATAAATAGGTGCTTTGTATGAAGTCAGACCATCTCTGTTTGTCCTGAGCATGTTACAGTTTGTTTGTTCTCAGTAAATGCACTAGCACTTTTGTTCCAGATAAAAGGGGTAAAACTTAAAAACTTAAATTGCTTTTTTTTTTTTTTAATGACTGTTTATAGTTAGTGCTGTCTGAGTGGGGGGGGGGGGGGGTTGGGGTTTAAAGGAGACCAATGTTATGTTGTGATAGGAGATAGTAGGACTAGTGAACTGTATTATCACAGGCAAACAATTACCCGATACTATAGGATAGTTTTGGGCGACATTCTATTATTACACATGGTGTAGAGACTGTATTTGTCTCTGTCATTGTGAAGTGATTTTAACAGATGTAAGCCTGGTACACACATCCAATTCTGAATGGCTAATTTTACCCCTTCCATGTAGTAAGAGCGCTTACCTACACAAACTGTTCATAGTATTCAAAATCTGTTGTCTCTCCTGCTACATGGAGGGGGTACAATTGGCCAGTGGTTTGGCCTATCTAAATTGGACATGTGTACCAGGTTTCAGATTAAAAGTTGTTTTGAATGTTAATAATTCTGTGTGTATCAGCTTAAATACAACTGGAGTATAATTTAAATCCAGTCAAACTCTGGCTTATTTTTAGCTCCAGGCGTCTTTTGAATCCGCTTTAATAAATGATCCCCTCATTTTTGGGAGGAGTGCTCAAGGAAACGCCTACTGTGGACATGAGCTACAGCACTGAACATGTTCTAGCAGATTGGTAGAACCACTTTCCGCTGATCTGCAACTGCAGTTTATTGGATTTGGGCAGCATTTTTACTTGTCAGTTTTTGGTGCATGTTTTTCTGCACATCGTGTGGTGCACAGAAGCTAATAAATTGATGGAGGAAACGTGTCATTTTTGATATGTTTTTTTTTCTGCATGCAAAAACTGCAAAAAAGGTGTGAACCAGCTCATTAGGGCCTGCTCAGACTTGTCAGTTTTTCTGTGCATTTTCTGCATAGGAAAACTGAGAACCAATGTTAATGGGCTAATTCACACATCAATGCGTTTTTCATATGCAGAAAAACAATTGACAGCAATGCAACACTGCCGGACAACTCATGCAGAAAAACTGATGCAGAGAACTGATTGGATTCAGCCTAAGGCTGGGTTCACACTTGTTTTTCTGTGCGTTTTCTGCATAGGAAACTGAGAAGCAATGTTAATAAATGGGCTAGTCACACTTGAATGCATTTTTCCCACATGCAGAAAAACTGACAGAAGTGTAGCAGTGTCAGAAAACTCATGCAGAAAACTGATAGACAAGTGTGGATCCAGCCTGAGGCCTGGAACCCGCTAGAAAGTGCAAAATGCTATCGCAATCGCTAGCGATTTGTGATTGTTTTGCAAGCAATTTTCCTGCTCCTATAAAATTCATTAGCATGGAAACGCTCCCAAAATGCTGCATGTCCTATGATAGTGATTTCCTTAAAGGAGTACTATCGATTGAAACAACTTTTTTTTTTAATACTCTATATTAGTGTACACATTACCACTAGTGCTAGGGGCACTTTATTTATTCACCCAGATCTCTCTCTCACTATCCCTGCTTAAAAATTCATTTCTCACACAGCTCATAGTAGTTTGGGTCACCCTGAGCTGCTTGGTTACTCTGTCACACAGCTCACAAATATATTTCACTGTGTCACTCACAGCATGCAGCAGACATGAGGAGAAACAGGCTGATCTGAGGTGGTAACAGGTAACTAAATGGCGTACGTACAAAAAGGGCGCCTGGACAAAAAGGGCGCGGGGTGTAAACTCTAAATAATAATTAATCATTAATAGGGTTTATAAAAATAGTGTGCTATAGTTCGTTTACAAATAAAGTTTAACAAAATTATAAATCATTAAATAATGTTTATAAAATCGGAAATTGTGAAAACGTTAATCTTCCCTATTTGTAAAGTTAAACTTATAATTACGTTTATTAAAAAAACAATAATATATGTTTAATTGTTATAATTGTATATTATTGTGAATAACCTTCATTTATGGTTTGTTCTTATAATAAAATCTGAAAATATTCTTTATAACGATGATATAAATATAAGTACGTTCGTAATAAGTGTTGTAAAACATTAGTAATTATTACTAAAATTTTACTAAAACTATACCTAAGCCTACTCTTACACAGAACCCTCCCTGTACCTATCCCTAACCCCTAGACCCCCCTGTTGGTGCCTAAACCTAAGACCCCCCTGTTGGTGCCTAAACCTAAGACCCCCCTGTTGGTGCCTAAACCTAAGACCCCCCTGTTGGTGCCTAAACCTAAGACCCCCCCTGTTGGTGCCTAAACCTAAGACCCCCCTGTTGGTGCCTAAACCTAAGACCCCCCTTTATTATGTGGATAATAATGTTTTACTAATTATGGATGCAAAAAATATATTTTGCAATTTACGTAACGTACTGATCGCTTTATTTTGTGAATAATAATGTTTTTTATTATGTGGATAATAATGTTTTACAAATTGTGACTCCAAAAAATATATTCCAATTTACATTACGTACTGATCGCTTTATTTTGTGAATAATGTTTTAAAAACAGTAAGGGATAAAACTTTAAATAAAAAAATATATTGCAATTTACATTACGTACTGATCGCTTTATTTTGTGAATAATGTTTTAAAAACAGTAAGGGATAAAACTTTAAATAATGTTTTAATTATTTAAATAAGATAAATATATTTAGTATTTTCATAAACGTTATTCGGCACGGGTGCATTTTATAAACGTAAATCACCACAAGCTCAGTTATAAATCATTAAACAGCTCCGGGCGCCGTTTGTAAACTTTATTTAGCTCCGGGCGCCGTTTGTAATCTTTATTTAGCTCCGGCGCCCTTTTTTCCTGCTCGGCGCCCATTAAACGTTATTTATTATGGGAGTGAATGGCGGCGCCCTTTTTGTCCACTAGCTGCCTGCGCCCTTTTTTCCCAGCTCCAACTAAATGAGCTAGAATATTGTTGGTATATAACTAGCTATACCAGGAGTCTGTGTTTACACTCAGACTGGCTGCCTGCTTGAGGCGATTCACTCCAGGCTGCATCCACTTTACAAGCTGCTGAGAGGGGCAGACCACTGTCTACAATTAGCATTATTAGTATCTTTATCAGTAAAGAGAAGCAAAGATAATAAACACACATTGCTAGAATCTTTAACCCCTTACCACCATATCAACAAGATTCTTTCAGCAAGGTGATATTTAAACTATAAACTGATGAGTTGATAGCATCTCCCCTTTGCAGAGACATGGTCTAGCCCTCTGGGAGCTCAGTATTAGATACATTTTGTATCCAATACTGACGCCAAAACTGATGGAGGATTTTACAGCTGAGAGGAACAGCTGTGTGAGGAATCAAATTGCTCCTAGTACTTGCCCTAATGTGTGCTACAACATACAGCATTTAAAAACAAATGCAGACATCGATAGTATTCCTTTAAATGCAATCACTGTAGTGGAATCTGTCCCATCCATTTGCATTGGCTGATTGTTTAGGGAAATTGCTAGCGATTGAAAGCGCTCCCTAAACTCTAAAAAAAAAAAAAGTGTGTTCCTGGTCTCATGCAAATATTATGAGGGCTAATTCCCAGTACTCAGTTGTGTTGAAAGAATAATTGTGCATGCCAACTCCCTGCCCATACAATTCTATGGGCCTGTTTACAGTACTGCACTGTAAAGGATCACGTTATTCTAACTCGCTGCATGCAGGCTGTGTATTAATGTCTATGTCCAGTCTCCATTGCAGTTCACACTCTTTATAATGCATGTGTTATGCAACACACCACTGTGTATCCAGCCTGAAAGCAAAGTCTGAGGCTAAGTTCACAGGTATCAGTTGCATAAATTGCGCTCTAAATGTGAAATATGATGAATAGCCATAGACTTTAATACTCAGACTCCACATTTTCACAATCTTCATCCAGTTCTTCATTCACGACATGTCTACAGGGGAGCCGGGGATGCGACTAACCAAACAGGAAGAGGAAGCTTCCTCCAGCTGCTCAGAGCAGCCTCCAGAGACCCAGAGACTGTAATACAAAGCCTGCACGTAGGGAGTTAGAATAACGCAATCCGTTACTGTAAATAGACCCATAGAATTGTATGGGTAGTGAGTTCACATGCAGAATTATTCTGCAATGCAACTGGACACTGTGAACAAGGCCTCATCCTTTAACCACTTGAGGACTGCAGTGTTAAACCCCCCTAAAGACCAGTCAGTTTTTTTGTTAAATTGGCCACTGCAGCTTTAAGGCCTCACTGCAGGGCCGCACAACTCAGCACACAAGTGACCAGTGACCCCCCCCCCCCCCCTTTCTCCTCACCAACAGAGCTCTCTGTTGGGGGGGTTCTGTCCGTCCCCCCCCCCGTGTTTATTTATTTTTTTATATAAATATTTGATATTTTAATCATTTGACTTTTTTTTTTAAACTCCCTCCCCCCAGCCAGCCAGTCATGGCTATCGGCTGTCATAGGCTTCAGCTGCCATATTTATTTCCTTTTAAACAATACCTGTTGTCTGGCAGTCCTGCTGGTCTATTTGGCTGCAGTAGTGTCTGAATCACACACCTGAAACAAGCATGTGGCTAATCCAGTCAGAAACCTTTGATCTGCATGCTTGTTCAGGGTCTATAGCTAAGGGCTGGTTCACACAGATACATGGCAGTAAGAAACAGCTGCGGCACTTGTTGTTTAAAGGGAACCTAAACTGAAAAGGATATGGATTTTTCCTTTTAGGACCGTATGTCTTATCTGCTATCTGTCTTGACAAAGGGTGCGTGGCCCCGAAACGTGCGTTGACCTAAGCAGGTCAGACCGTGTCTGCACATGTATGTGATGGGAGAATAAATACTTCACGTTTATTGCTTCTACGGTTTGTGTGCAGACTCCTTCATGAAAATTACTTGCACATTGCCTGGGGGTCCAGCACCAGCCTACCTACCGACGTGTGTGCGATCCTTGTATTGGTACTTTCCCATCAGGACGTTTTGTTTGATGTGACGTTAAGGTCGCACAACGTGCCCCTAACGCAACGAATTGTGCACTATAACTTGGACGTTATAGTGCATTCTTTAGCCCTGTATTTACTGAGCATGTGCAACACAACTAATGCAGCAGATTCATTGCTAAATGCACAGCATGCAGCACTTTCTAATAACGCCTCACGTTACACACTAACGCAACACTAACGCAACGTGTGCACTGTGAAAGTCACACAAACTTAGTATTGCTGTGCGTTAGTCTGCGTTTATAAAATTTTCTAACGTGCGACTTTAACGTCGCACTGTGAAAGAGGCCTTAAAATACCAGTTGCCTGACTCTCCTGCGTCTTTAAACGTTTAGTCACAGCACAATCATTTACCATCGTTTGCGCAAACGCCTTGCTAAATTGTTCCTGTCGCGTTTTTTTTTTCTGGATACTATGGTACATCCTTGGATGCTATGATACATTTTTATCTGGGCATAGGCGGTGCACTCTGTCAGAATAATAAGACGACGGTGACACCCAGGCTGCAGTGGGTTTGAGGGAAAGGGCAGATGGACGAGCTGTTAATGGCAATGGAGATGTTTGGGAGAGGGTTCGATGAACGACGTGGGAAGATCATTTGAGTTCATATCCATAACCACGAGTACAAAGGCTCCATCTGATTTAGGAAAGTGTCCTTTTTATGGTCATTACACAGCAGTGCATCAACATTCAGGCCTGGAACCCACTACAAATCGCAAATCGCTAGCACAATCGCTAGTGTTTTTAATAAGCGATTTGTAAGCGATTTCATGAGCGTTTTTCTGCGCTTTTGGGATCGATTTTAAAAAGTGTAAGCTTTTTGCCAGCGATTGTGTAGCGATTTGCGATTAGTGATTTTAATTCTGATTGGTCCTTTCAATGTAACAATTTTATTTACAGTCTGCAATCGCACTCAAATCGCTATGTGCAGCAATTCATGAGCGATTTGCCAGCGCTTCAGCACATTACACATTACGTTGAAGCGCAAACGCTTTCAAAATGCTGCATGTCCTGCAATTTTGCTAATCGCAATATCTACTGTGGAATTTGTTACATTTATTTACATTGCCAGAGCGTTTAGGGAAAGAGCTAGTGATTCAATGTGCTCCCTACACGCTCAAAAAATCGCTCTAGTGGGTTCCAGCCCTAAAGGTTTATTTTTTTGGGCAGGTGTACCTTTGTTAATTGGATGTTGCCCTCATGCTGGTAGAACTACCTATTAATTGCTTTTTCATCCCCCGAAGCTACTTCCGGTATGGGAGAGTCAGTAAACAGTGCACCGGTGCTGACTGGAGGCGTGCATCCTTAATCCCATGTCTGGGAGCGCTCTGTGCATGCGCACTACAAAGTCTGCACACCGATCCCTGACCCTCTCAACCTGGAATTAGCTTTGGGGGGGGGGGGGGGCAAATAAAACTATGGAGGGGGATAGATGGGAAACGGTGGGCATGAGGACAGTGTGGTACATGTTTGCTTAGGCCCTGTTCACACTTGCGTTTTAGAAGAAAACGAACCGGATCCTGATCGGATCCTGACCTGATCCTGATCAGAACCGTACGGTTCCGATCCGGACCGTTTGTATCAGGCATGCATCAGGCTGCCATCCGTATCCGTGGGCAAAAAATAGTTAAATTTAAATAAAAAAATGTTGGGGTCAGCAGAAGGTACACCTGGTGCACCTGTAGAATCAGGTTCCTCCGCTGCAGGCCTCACCTCCACCTCCGACATTCTGCCAAACAGCTCCAGCACGTCTGTCACTGCTGCTCCACTCCAGACATGCTTGGCCCATGTGTCCCCATCCGAAATGGCCGCTTGAATACGCATAGGAAGTGGGGTAGAACGTCAGGTTTTTGTAGGCAGTGTGTTCTGTGCCTTCCGTTCCCCATTGGTTTCTGTGTTCCGGATGGTGCTGTCAGGCTCAGGTCAGGCTCCGGTCAGGATGTGTTGGCCGGAGATCCGGACACAAAAAATAGCGCATGTTGGAAAAGAGTCCGGATCTGGTCCGGCTCCGTACTGTACGGAACGGACACGTGTGAACGTCCGCAGGAACTTTACATTGCTATGCGGAACGTACGTTCCGTTTGTACAGTATGCGGTCCGGATCAGATCCGGAAAATCTGGATAGCGAACGCTAATGTGAACCGGGCCTTACCCCGTTTTTCATTTTTATCCAGCGCTAAGGTATCCTTTATCTTTTTATTGAGGTCTAGGATTGGAAGTTTCCTTTGGAGGGGCTGAGATTGTTGGATCCATGTTTTCTTGTTAGCCTATAAACTCTGCAGCTTTGATATTGAATGTGATGTTTCATCTACAGAAGTAGCATATGTATGATCAGCACCAGGAAGATACTTCCACACTTTAATGCAAAATGCTTTCTGATGCATACACCAGTGGCTACCAGAGTTCGACCTTGGTTTGAATAGCATGTGCTGCTGCAGCTGCAGAGGAAGTCTCTCTATACAGCTATAAACACTGTATCAAAGCAGAGTCAAAGCAGCAAAAGGGCGTCAATCTAGAAGTCTATGCCCAGAAGCAACAATAGGAGTGTACAGACCTGTGGCTCTATAAGCAATGCTTGCACATTGGCCTCATTCATCATCCCGCATCTCCATTAATATACTATTTATTTTGCCCATAAGGGTATGTGTATGTTATAATAAGGCAGCACAATATTCTCCAGAGCCTGCATCTCTTTGTCACAGTTAATCTAAGGCATTTAAAAATACATTTGCCTGAGATTTAATGAATGCATTCATAATAGCTGCTGCTTAACTAATTCTTTCAAGCAAGTGCAAATTGATTCAGAAAAAAACATACAATCAGGAGGCAGATACTGCAAAGCGGAGCTGAGGCCAACTAGGCTGTTTGATGATAATCATGCTCTGCTGATTGCAGAGTGTCTGTGGAATCCAGTCGCCTGTTCTTGTCACTGGTTCCTTTCTGCTCCTCTCCAGTTCCAATAATACAGCCTGAGCTGAAATTTTCAGCATTATATTTTCTGTTAACAGGCAGTCCATTTATTCAACAATGTTGTTTTCCATTTTGAATTGGCACTGAGCTAGCAATGCTAGAATGGGTTAGTGTTTGTATGTATGCATGTCTAGGTTTAGCCTCTGACAAGCAATTCTTGTGTTTTATAATGGGTCTTGAAAGCAGCGTTTCATAATATTTCTAAAATTAAAAAATCAATTTAAACTTGGATTTACTGTTTTTGTTAAACAGTGATATGTTACGGGTAGAATAAAGTGCAAACAATTGCAGACACTGCAAATATGTTGCACGCTACCAGATTTTAACCTCCCCGGCGTTCTATTGAGATCGCCAGGGAGGCTGCGGGAGGGTTTTTTTTCAATTAAAAAAAAACTATTTCATGCAGCCAACTGAAAGTTGGCTGCATGAAAGCCCACTAGAGGGCGCTCCGGAGGCGTTCTTCCGATCGCCTCCGGCGCCCAGAACAAACAAGGAAGGCCGCAATGAGCAGCCTTCCTTGTTTGGCTTTCCTCGTCGCCATGGCGACGAGCGGAGTGACGTCATGGACGTCAGCCGACATCCTGACGTCAGCCGCCTCCGATCCAGCCCTTAGCGCTGGCCGGAACTGATTGGTCTGGCTGCGCAGGGCTCAGGCGGCTGGGGGGACCCTCTTTTGCCGCTGCTCGCGGCGGATCGCCGCAGAGCGGCGGCGATCAGGCAGCACACGCGGCTGGCAAAGTGCCGGCTGCGTGTGCTGCTTTTTATTTGAAGCAAATCGGCCCAGCAGGGCCTGAGCGGCAGCCTCCGGCGGTGATGGACGAGCTGAGCTCGTCCATACCGCTCAGGAGGTTAAGCTAGGCGGATACCAGGCAGAATCACAAGCATTGCGGAAAACACATGCATTTTTACCCATAATGAAAGTCTATGGGCCGCATAAAAAAAAAATAAAAAAAAAAATCAATGTGCGTTTTTCAAAATGCACAGCTTGCATGTAAAACACACATGATGTATTTCGGTAGAGACGCAGAAGACAGCGTTTTTAAAAGCAGAAATGTAACAGAATGGAAAAGTTGCACTGCACATTATATGTATGTTGCGTCCCATTCATTGAAACATAGTCAATAGAAAGTATGCGCTTGTGTAACTGCTGATGCTTGCGTTTTGTAGTAACACATTGCATACAATGCGTTGGGATAATGCGCACTGCTAGGGTGCCCACTAATCTACATTTTACCAAATCCATGTAGCAGAAGGTTAAACCGAGTGAATATACATTGAATGGATACTTTAGGTAGCCACCCCCCCCCCCCTCCCATATTACACAGAAATGGTAAGAGTGGACAAAAAAATTGTCATTAGCTTGCACTGCACCGGACGCATAGGTTTTACATTGCAGTGTGATGAACTTTAGTGAATCCATTACGGCGCTCCACAATGCCACACTGTCAATGAGCCCTCAGGGACAATTCATTGTTTTTTTTTGTGTATACGAATACAAGAAATAACAGCACATAATATATATATCCTCTTTCCCTGAAACATAAGCCCTGCCCTGAAAATAAGCCCCAGCAGAAGTAAAAGAGGAGAAAGAGGCAGCCAGCAAGTGGAGACACAGTGGTGAAGTGCTGATTGGGCACCAGTCATCCCAGCACACATCAAAGGTTATCAGCTGTTGCAGGGATGACAGGACCGGTGCCTGATCAGTACAGTAGCATGCGTACATGCAAAAAAGGCGTCAGGGAAAAAAGGGCGCGGGGTGTAAACGATAAGTGGCAATAACATTTATAAAAAATGTGGTGAATAATGTTTTACAAATTAAAAAAACATTAAAGGGAACCTGAAGTGAGTAAAATTATTTAAAATAAACACAACATAGCTGCAAATGAATATTATATACTAACCTCACCGTCAGTTCCTCTCAGAAGCCCACAATTTTCTTCTTACAGTGATCCCTTCTAGTTCTGACAAGATTTTGTCAGGACTGAAATATACCAGTTGCTGTCAGTTTTATATCCGTAGCTGTCAGTTACAACTGAATGTGTGAGGTAATGTCCATGTTTCCCTATGTCTCAAGTTGGTGATATTACAGTTTAACAGTGTGCTGACCAGGAAGCTGTTATGGAGTAATGGCCATTTCTAAAATGGAGGACGGAGAATTCCATTGATCACAGTGGACGAATGGGACGCAGGAGAGGAGAAAGATTGAGTAGACTACATAGGAGGTAAGTACCGTATTTTATAAGACGCACCCGGAATATAAGACGCACCCAGGTTTAGAGGGCAAGAAACGGAAAAAAATATATAAACTAAACCTGGTGCGCCCATATTTCAGGAGCGTCTTGTACAGGTCCTACCCAAATGGTGTCCTGTGTACCTCATGTGTCCTCTTATCTCCCCCTGTTTACCCCAAGTGTCCTCTGGTCTCCTACCCTGTGCCCTCTGGTCTCCCCCGCCTGTGCCCTCTGGTCTGTCCCTGTGCCCTCTGGTCCCTCCCGTGCCATCCTGTCTCCCCCCTCCTTGTGCCCTCTGGTCTCCCCCCCCCCCCCCCCTTGTGGTCTGCCCCCCTGTGTCCTCTGGTCTGCCCCCTGTGGTCCCGTCCCCCCCATGTCCTCATGTTTCCCCGCTGGGCCTGGCTCTCCGATGTGTGTTTATCCTACCCCCCTGCTTATGTGTCTGCCCCCCCCACCCCCGCTTATGTCTCTGGGTCCCCCGTGCGGTGTCAGTGGCAGCAGCTGCTCCATCTTGCACGGGGCCTTCAAACGCTGCGGGCAAGATGGAGGAGGTAAGTTGCTGCCACTGATACTGCACAGGGGACCCGGAGACAGAAGCGGGGGAGGGGGGGCAGGTTAAACACACAGCGGGGAGCCAGGCACAGCGGGGACACAGGCAGGGACTCCCCGATGGCGGCGGGTCGGCAGTTCGTATCGGCGGGCGTTCGGAAGTATTGTGTATAGCCTTCATTTATCGTTTCTTCATGTAATAAAATCAGAAAATATTGTTTGTAACAATGAAAAATAACTGTAGTAAAACATTACTAAATATTACTAACATTTTAGTACAACTAAATCTAACCCTACTCTCACACAGAACCCTCCCTGTACCTATCCCTAACCCCTAGACCCCCCTGGTAGGCCTAACCCTAACCAACCCCCTGGTGGTGTCTAATCCTACCAACCCCCTGGTGGTGACTTACCATAACCACCTTCCTGGTGGTGCCTAACCCTAAGACCCCCTTTAGTGATCGCTTTATTGTGTGGATAATAATGTTTTCCAAATAGTGACTGTAAAAAAATATTACAATTTACTTACTGATCACTTTATTATGTGAATAATAATGTTTTTGTAATGATCCGTTCAGCTGTCTGCACAGACAGACAGCTGTTTAACCATTCCTTAAGTCTGAGGGCTGCAGGTCTCTGGAAAAGAGACCTGTCTTGTCTTTGCAAGTTTCAGACCTGCTCTGCTGCAGAGGAATTTGCATACATTTGTTATGCAAATTGCCTAGCTGCCTCCTTTGAAGGCTGGCAGTATAAATACCATGTTCTCCCAGAATCCTTTGCTGGTCATCTTTCATGGTTTGTTACTGAGAAACTCTCCTAGAGTATCAGCCCTGTTTGTTTGTCAAAGTTTACCTTAGAGTAATTCCTTGGGACTGCACTAGGCAGCTCTTCTAGTGCAGTCAGGTTAAAGTTTATCTGTTTTACCTGTGTTGTCTCTGCTGCGATTGTCCTGTCGCCAGCGGCGGTCGACAGGAAATCGTTCTGTCTGGGAGTGTAGGCCAGAGCTGCGGTTGCTACTGGCTGCTCCATCTGTCTGGATCGCACTTGCCCTAGTGGTAGTGGCAGTGCCTCCTTCTGTATCTCAGCCTTTGGGGTGTTAACCAGAGCAGCGGTTGCTACTGGTAGCCCCTTCTGTTTATCTGTCTGGATCGCACTTGCCCTAGTGGTAGTGGCAGTGCCTCCTTCTGTATCTCAGACACGCTTATCACTGGGCGCCTAACGCGCGCTGATAGTGCATTAACGCGTTCGCTGTTGCGAATGAGTGCGGAGTTCGCGTTTAGCTAGCGTTTATTTTCCTTATCTTCTGATTGTTGTTTGCTGTGCCTTTGCTACTCTCATGCTCTGTTCTATTCAGCCTTGTGTCACTTCTGGCAATCGCCTCTCTCTTGCGATTGCGTTCCCGCTTTGTTTCTGCGAATTTGTGTTCACCGTCGCTGGGTGGCGACTAGATTGGGGAACACACATTTAGTCTCTCTGAGCTCTCTCTCTTGGAGGGCTATCGTGCCCTACTTTGCCTTATCTGTACAATTCCCACCTGGCATCTGCAGCCGTGCAGAGGCTGTGCTCGTCTGCACTCCACAGCTCCATCTGCTGGTGGGAACTGTCCTCTACTGGTGCATTGCACCCAAGCTGGTTACTATCTAATTATACGCTTGTGGAGGATTTCCGCCGTGTCAGCGCGCATCTTGTGCGCTGACCACGGAGATGGAAACCCGCAAACGTTAGTTTTACAAACAGTAAGTCATAAAATTTTAAACAACGTTTTAGTTACATACGATAGATATGTTTAATATATTTGTAAACGTAATTTGTCACAGGTGCAGTTATAAAACGTTAATAATCTCTGCGCGCAGTTATAAAATGTTAATCTATGGCACCCTTTATTCCTGTTCGGCGCCCATTAAACGATATTTATTATGGGAGTGAATGGTGGTGCCCTTTTTGTCCACTTGCTGCCGGCGCCCTTTTTTCATGCTTCCCAGTAGCATACCTTCAAGTCCAGGAACAGTACAGTACAAAGGAACAGCATATGTTCTGCTGAGACACTTCCTGATAGAAATATGACAACCCCTGAAAATAAGCCCTAGCACATCTTTTGTAGCAGAAATTATTGACACTGTCTTTTTTACGGTATACAGTATAGATAAATAGACTCAACTATAAGTCGAGAAATTTAGAAGTGACTCACAGTATAAAAGTTGGGGGGTTGCCTTATACTCGAGTCAATTCTAAATTTCTTGACCTATAGCTGGGATTAAGTAAATGGGGGCCGCCACTCTCTCTCCCACTTCCCACAGTGGTGAAGGCGTAAATGTGCTTTATCCACCTCCCACCCACCAGGACCAACCACAATGTGGCTGCATCTTAGTAGCCATACAACAATATTGACTCGCACACCAGCAAAGTAGATTGCATAAAGCTTTGTATTGAAATGTATCAAGAATTACATCAGTTAAGACAAATGACACATAGAGTATAGAAATGGTATACACTGGGATACACTTGGGGTAAAACAACATAATCCCCCTAGAGACATGCAGCCTCTATAAGCAGCAAAATACATTAGGCAGCTAACAGCATCCAGAAAAAGCAACAATACATGTATTAGATGCAAGTAGCAAGCATGTGGCATATGGCAATGCAATGTCCCATAGAGGTATAATACCCTGACAGCGCCGTTTCGGGGGGTCCCTTCGTCAGAGGGTATCAGTTAGAGGCTCCTTAGGCTGCTGCAGTAGAATCCGGATGTAGCAAAGTTTATATACCTTATGGTAAAGCAATGTAGCACGCCCGCACTGGACACCCGGGCCGGCCCGTCTGGCGTCAATGACGTCACGCGGCGCGCGCCGCGTGCGTCATGACGTCACCTCCGGTTCCTCTGATCTCCGCCTTGCACTGCCAGCCACATCAGAGCGGCAAAGCCAACTCCAATATGGCCGCCGCGCATGCGTAGGCGGGGATGGAGGACCAGGACACACACCATAGCTCAGAATAGATGCTGGGGGCAAACGGTGGTGTTGATACACAGTCCAAAGCGCGGGTCTTGAAGAAATAGAGGCAGGTGTCCATATTCAAGCGGCAAATACAGTACCATCTAATGGTATAAACAGAAAACAAACATAAGTATATACAAATACAAAAGAGTTACAATAATCCCTTAAAGGCAAAGGAGCCCTTTTTTTTTTTTAAAGTAAACCTAAGCGAAGTAAAACTGGGTGCAATATAGCACCAGCAGTGAGGCAAAACATATGTTGAATCACTCATACACTGGGACAGGTAGAGAGCACACCAGCAACACCAGTCAACAGCACATATGCCCACTTACTTAAGAAAAGGAACCAGGCTGGTGTCCTCATTCATACCATGAGGAAATTTGCTGTCTAACTTATAGATCCAATAGAGTTCTCTCTGCATTAATTTTAACTCCCTATCTCCCCCCCTGTACGAGGGAGCCACCTCCTCCACCACCCTGTATCTTAACTGTGTGACATTATGGCCGGCCTCACAAAAGTGGCGTGCTACCGGTGAATCCATCTCACCGCAGCGTATATTGCTGCGGTGTTCACTTATCCTGGTGCGCACCTCTTGTAGTTTGGCCAACGTACAATTTGCCACAAGGGCAGAAGAGGCAGTAAACCACAAATGTGGTTGAACAGTTAGCAAAGCCTTTTAGTACAAACCGTTCCCCTGTACGTGGGTGTGGAAAAGAATTACCCCTATAGACATAGCTACATTGTGCACAGTGCCCGCATGGGAACATACCCGTTGGTTTTGGTAGACTCGAGAGCCAGTCGCCATGGCTTCGGATAGTAGGTTTAACACTTTTGGCATGTACCAAGGAATCTTTCAAATTCTTGGACCGTCAGTAAGCACAAATTGGGGGATCACGGAATGTATCAACCAATGCAGGGTCACTGTGCAACACGTGCCAGTGCTTTCTTACCACCTTTTGTGCCTGTAGAGATAAAGGGGAATAAGTTAGTACCATAGGAATGCGTTTTGAGTCAGGTTTAGGATTGTACGTCAGCAGAGAGGATCGATCCTTATCTGCGGCTCTAGTCAGAGCCTCAGAGAGGAGTTGTTCATCATAGCCTCGTTTCCTAAAGTTGCTGAACATGGCACTCGCCTCTCGATACAAAGCCTCATCAGTTGAGGAGATGCGACGTAAGCGCAAAAATTGGCTGTAAGGGAGTCCCTTCTTGAGACGTTGTGGATGATAGCTTTTGGCCTGCAGGTATGTAATTTTGTCAGTGGGTTTTCTATAAGGGGAAGTGTGTAACACATGATCACGAAACGTTACCAGTACGTCTAAAAAGTGTACTTCTGATTGGCTGTATTCCAAGCTGAAAGAAATGGTGGGAAGGCAGTGATCAAGGTCATCCTTAAAGGACAACAGTGACGCCTCACTGCCAGTCCATATAAAAAAGATATCATCTATGTACCTCAGCCAGCACAGTGTCTGGCCGAGGTACAGGGGATGAGTGTACACATACCTGTGTTCGAAGGCATCCATAAAAAGGTTAGCATAGCTGGGGGCCACATTGCTCCCCATTGCTGTGCCCTGCTGCTGTTGAAAAAAGCCCTCCTCAAAACGAAAATAATTGCGGGTGAGTACCAGCTTCAGCAACCCCAAGAGGAAGTCTGCTAATTCAGAGGTCAGATTCATCTGATTCAAATTGTCTTGAATGACCCTAATGCCAGATTCGTGAGGGATAGAAGTGTAGAGGCTGGTGACGTCCATCGTACAGAGAAAGATTTGGGAGTGAAAAGTACCAAAGTTTGAGATGCTAGAAAGAAAGTGTGTGGTATCAAGAAGAAATGACCGCATGCAGGATACCCTAGGACGTAGAACCTGATCTACTAGATCAGGTTCTACGTCCTAGGGTATCCTGCACTAGATCAGGTTCTACGTCCTAGGGTATCCTGCATGCGGTCATTTCTTCTTGATACCACACACTTTCTTTCTAGCATCTCAAACTTTGGTACTTTTCACTCCCAAATCTTTCTCTGTACGATGGACGTCACCAGCCTCTACACTTCTATCCCTCACGAATCTGGCATTAGGGTCATTCAAGACAATTTGAATCAGATGAATCTGACCTCTGAATTAGCAGACTTCCTCTTGGGGTTGCTGAAGCTGGTACTCACCTGCAATTATTTTCGTTTTGAGGAGGGCTTTTTTCAACAGCAGCAGGGCACAGCAATGGGGAGCAATGTGGCCCCCAGCTATGCTAACCTTTTTTATGGATGCCTTTCGAACACAGGTATGTGTACACTCATCCCCTGTACCTCGGCCAGACACTGTGCTGGCTGAGGTACATAGATGATATCTTCTTTATATGGACTGGCAGTGAGGCGTCACTGTTGTCCTTTAAGGATGACCTTGACCACTGCCTTCCCATCTCTTTCAGCTTGGAATACAGCCAATCAGAAGTACACTTTTTAGACGTACTGGTAACGTTTCGTGATCATGTGTTACACACTTCCCCTTATAGAAAACCCACTGACAAAAATACATACCTGCAGGCCAAAAGCTATCATCCACAACGTCTCAAGAAGGGACTCCCTTACAGCCAATTTTTGCGCTTACGTCGCATCTCCTCAACTGATGAGGCTTTCTATCGAGAGGTGAGTGCCATGTTCAGCAACTTTAGGAAACGAGGCTATGATGAACAACTCCTCTCTGAGGCTCTGACTAGAGCCGCAGATAAGGATCGATCCTCTCTGCTGACGTACAATCCTAAACCTGACTCAAAACGCATTCCTATGGTACTAACTTATTCCCCTTTATCTCTACAGGCACAAAAGGTGGTAAGAAAGCACTGGCACGTGTTGCACAGTGACCCTGCATTGGTTGATACATTCCGTGATCCCCCAATTTGTGCTTACCGACGGTCCAAGAATTTGAAAGATTCCTTGGTACATGCCAAAAGTGTTAAACCTACTATCCGAAGCCATGGCGACTGGCTCTCGAGTCTACCAAAACCAACGGGTATGTTCCCATGCGGGCACTGTGCACAATGTAGCTATGTCTATAGGGGTAATTCTTTTCCACACCCACGTACAGGGGAACGGTTTATACTAAAAGGCTTTGCTAACTGTTCAACCACATTTGTGGTTTACTGCCTCTTCTGCCCTTGTGGCAAATTGTACGTTGGCCAAACTACAAGAGAGGTGCGCACCAGGATAAGTGAACACCGCAGCAATATACGCTGCGGTGAGATGGATTCACCGGTAGCACGCCACTTTTGTGAGGCCGGCCATAATGTCACACAGTTAAGATACAGGGTGGTGGAGGAGGTGGCTCCCTCGTACAGGGGGGGAGATAGGGAGTTAAAATTAATGCAGAGAGAACTCTATTGGATCTATAAGTTAGACAGCAAATTTCCTCATGGTATGAATGAGGACACCAGCCTGGTTCCTTTTCTTAAGTAAGTGGGCATATGTGCTGTTGACTGGTGTTGCTGGTGTGCTCTCTACCTGTCCCAGTGTATGAGTGATTCAACATATGTTTTGCCTCACTGCTGGTGCTATATTGCACCCAGTTTTACTTCGCTTAGGTTTACTTTAAAAAAAAAAAAAAAAAAAAGGGCTCCTTTGCCTTTAATGGATTATTGTAACTCTTTTGTATTTGTATATAATTATGTTTGTTTGTTTTCTGTTTATACCATTAGATGGTACTGTATTTGCCGCTTGAATATGGACACCTGCCTCTATTTCTTCAAGACCCGCGCTTTGGACTGTGTATCAACACCACCGTTTGCCCCCAGCATCTATTCTGAGCTATGGTGTGTGTCCTGGTCCTCCATCCCCGCCTACGCATGCGCGGCGGCCATATTGGAGTTGGCTTTGCCGCTCTGATGTGGCTGGCAGTGCAAGGCGGAGATCAGAGGAACCGGAGGTGACGTCATGACGCACGCGGCGCGCGGCGCGTGACGTCATTGACGCCAGACGGGCCGGCCCGGGTGTCCAGTGCGGGCGTGCTACATTGCTTTACCATAAGGTATATAAACTTTGCTACATCCGGATTCTACTGCAGCAGCCTAAGGAGCCTCTAACTGATACCCTCTGACGAAGGTACCCCCCGAAACGGCGCTGTCAGGGTATTATACCTCTATGGGACATTGCATTGCCATATGCCACATGCTTGCTACTTGCATCTAATACATGTATTGTTGCTTTTTCTGGATGCTGTTAGCTGCCTAATGTATTTTGCTGCTTATAGAGGCTGCATGTCTCTAGGGGGATTATGTTGTTTTACCCCAAGTGTATCCCAGTGTATACCATTTCTATACTCTGTGTCATTTGTCTTAACTGATGTAATTCTTGATACATTTCAATACAAAGCTTTATGCAATCTACTTTGCTGGTGTGCGAGGCAATATTGTTGTATTGCATTTGTAGGACTGCTTCAGTAGTTCGGTTTACAGACTCAGCACCCACTTGCTCTAGTACATGATTTCTTGTGTGAACCAGGTGTGCAAACCTTTTTCATTCAATTTGCATCTTAGTAGCCCCCCTCCCATGTGTAATTTATGCACCCCCGCCGCAGGAATGAAGCCACCACTCATGACAAGTGAGGACGGAGATGCCACAACTGAGGCTGCTAAGGCAATGGGAAGACTGCAGTGTAAATGATCAGCCTGCTGTAAGATTCCTTCTCCCCCCAACCCCCCCCCCCCCCCCAAGCTGCCAGCGGCCAGCGTGCCTTCCCATGTGTATTTGTATCCACAGTACCATCAGAAGAAAGCCGCCACTTACAAATCCAGTGCAGGGCGCAGCGTTTTATCTTCTCTCTTTCTCCGGTCTGCCTGCATTGGCGTAGTTTCCTTGACTTTGGGAGATAGAGCTAAGCTAATTAAGGCAGACTGGTGTGAGAGAGGTGATCACTCATGCTCCAGCCTGCCCAGTGCCATAGCAGCCTCAGATGTCCTCACCTGTCACAATGAATTTGTAAGTGGCGGCTTCCAGCAGCGTGGTACATAGAATACACATGGGAGGTGGCTAGGTACACAATCCACGCTGGCCGTAGCAACTTGCGGTGGGGGGAGGGGGGCTAGGGGGAGATGTATTAGTTGCAGGACTGGCCACCAGGGGTGTGGAGGGGGGATGAATTACTTCAAAAAACTGGCCACAATGGATTGGGAAGGGAGATGTTTTACTACAAGTACTGGCAACAATATGGGAGGGGGGGGGGGGGGTGTTTAAGCTTGACACTGGCCACAATGGAGGGGGGATAGTTACACATTACTGCCCACAATAGAGGGGGGATATTTTACGGGCCACAATGGAGAGGGTGTAAATAGCTGCATGTGAGGGGCTCCTGGTCCCAAGTGCAGCCATTAAAGGGAACTTGAGGTGAGAATAATATGGAGGCTGCCATCTTTATTTCCTTTTAAGCAATATCAGTTGCCTGACTGCCCTGCTGGTCCTCTACCTCTAATACTTTCAACCATAGACCCTGAAAAAGCATGCAGCAGGTCAGGGGTTTCTGACAATATTGTCAGATCTATGACAGCCTATGACAGCCGATCACTGCCAAGCCTATGGAGGGGACAGCCGTGTCACACGGCTGTCCCCAGTACAGCGCTGCTGTCGATCGCAGCGCTGTACATGTAAATAGACGGCGATTATGCCGTCTAACAGTCTCCCTAGTGGCGATTGCCGCTCGGAGACTGAAGGCGGGGAGAAGCTTCGCCCCCCGAGAAGGAGATGCGCGCGCACCCTGACGCCAATTGGCGATAGGCGGTCCTGGGGCTGCCGCCGCGTCCACGCCCATTGGCGTGGGGCGGTCTTTAAGTAGTTAAACTATAAAGCAGAGCTAATGACCCTTTGAACTTTCCTGCAGTAAAACCTTACACCGACCAGAAACAGTGAGAGACAGGTTGAGATAAGTGCTTCAGAAAACAGCACTGTAGCTGACCAACCTTGGTCAATAGCTTAGAGAAGCTCTTTTGCAAAGATAACTGAAGTGTCTTAACTGTGCCTGTATTGGAAACAATATGAGACTCCTATCTTTGCTACGAATGTTCTATTTCTTAGCTGTACTACACATACTGTACAAATCATTATCTCATACGTTTGTTTTCACTTCAGATTCCCTTCAATACTACTCAGCAATCGGATAAGCAATCAGCAATCAGATAAGCAATCAATGGGAAAATGAGGCAACCTATTTCAGACTAGATGCGTGTGGGAAGAATAGAATGTTTCATCAGTTTGACTATACAGTGTTTTTATTTACTAGACTTTCATGTACAGAATGCAAACAGAAGACTATTCTCTGGATCTAGCAAGAAATCTATATTTTCACTTAAATTGAATAAAAATGCTAGAAATGTTTATGCCAGTTTGTGGAAAGACTCACAGAAATTCAAAGCTTCAAATTGTAACAGAAACTGCATTAACACAAGTTTGTTAAATATAGCACCATATGAGCAAACAAGATGGAGTTAATGATGGAAAATGTGTTTGACAGGCTATAGCAAGCAGTGGGCTCAGCACAGCTATAAAGTGTGAAATAGCTATGCACTAAAAGCAGCCTAAGACCACCTATAAGGATGATTCATTCTATGAGTCATGCCCAGTACTGCCAGCCCACTCTTTCCTAGACAGGTAGCAAAAGGCATTACGCAGCCCACTCATCGTTCAGCTATGGAATGTTATACTGGCAATCAAACAGGGCAGGTGAGGTAAACCATGCTGCTATTTCTACAAAAATCATTTGTAACTTACTACACCTCTTGTCTGGAAAGAAATGCAAACTTTATCTGGAAAACAAGGATAAATACCTTGCAATAAAACACAATATAGCCGGCATGATTTGCATGTGTTTTTCGGAAGTGGATGTAATGTGCATTTTACTGCTATGGGGAAAAAATACTGTCGTTTGTTTTTGCACACTGCATGCAATTCCCTATTGCCAACAGTCGTCTGTAGGCCAAAAATATGCAGAGACTGCATAATCGTGTGCGGAACAATGCAGCCTTTTTCTGCAAGCTCAAGCTTGACCCAACCACCAGTACTACAATAAAAAATAAATACATTTTGAACTGCATAGGCATTTTAGCTCAGGTTGCACTTTCAAGTGATAATTTATAGCCTATTCCTCTAACAGCCCAAAAGAGTGCAAAAATAGTGCTAGATCAATATGATAAATCACTTTATTCATGAAAGGAGACATATACGCTGAAGCCCAACATTGAAAGACCTACATATGCCCACTTTAAAAATATAACTACCTGATTTAGGCTGCTTTCACAGTAGGAAGTTACAGGTGCACGTTAGAGCAGCCTGTAACGCAGCCCAACTCCCAGTAATGAAAAATCAATGGGCTGATCACAGTGCCCACGTTGCGTTACATTGTAACGCTGGACGGTCAAAGAAAGTGCAGCATGCTGTGCGTTGTGGTTTTAGCTGTGTTAGACTGTTTGCACATGCTCAGTAAGGGGAGAGTCCGCTATTGTTCCTAGCCACATGGCTAATTAATATTCACTGCACTGTAGTGTTGTCCAGATCATGAACTACTTGGATCTTTGATCCAGATATTTTTTGTGAGTCGAATCATTTGGATCATTACAATGAAGGATTCGGTTCACAGTGGATGTCTGGAAGAAACAGGAACTGCAGCTTCTGTGCACAAGCACAATCTTACTGCTGCATCTCTCCCTTCCCCATTAGCACCCTCAATGTGCCTTCATTCTCCTGCACCTCTCACTCTGCTGCACCCCTGCTTCCTGCTTCCCTAGTAAAATGATTCCAAGATCCGGATCTTTTCAATAATCCGATTCGAATCATCCAAATCATTGAAAAGATCCGAACTTCCCAGGATAGCACCAAGAGTCTCATAACGCAGCTCAATCTGACGTCCAACTTCAACACCACCAGGCGTTGCGTTAGGGGCACGTTATGCAACCTTAACGTCCCCTAAAATGCAACGTCTTGCTGTGAAAGAGGCCTTAAGGTTTATTATCAAGTGTTGCCAAAAGAACCGATCCTAGACAAAAGTGCGAACTATTTAATACATTTTGTCAACAGAACAAAAATTAACTTCGTTCTGTAACATCAGGAACAGTTGAGAGCAAGGCTACAGTCTATCTGTCCTGTACTAGGGATAGACAAATCTTTTTTGAAGTGATTCTGTCATGGATTGCCTGCCATATTGTTTTATTGCAAGGTATTTATCTTTGTTTTCAAGGACCCCTGATGAGTCACGCCTCGGGACTAAATGTGTTGGGCGGAGCTAGGATGCACGCTGCTCCAAGCCTGATCTGGATATGACTGTCTACCCAGCAGCTGTTACGGAAATGCACTGGAGCGTATCATCTGGCCGTCAGAGATACCTTTATATGCCAATGCTCAAGTTTTAACACTGTATGAACAGCAGTTTTGTAGCAGGGTTACTATATTTATTAAAACAGTTTTACACTATGAGGCTTCTCTCATTGATCTCAGGAAGGTCATTATTGGAGTTAAAGGCTACTAGTTTATGCCGGGTCTAAAGCATCCTGCCGGTAACCAGGTATTCTGAGGGGGTGACTGGCTCATATCTGTTCCTGGTGACGGCACCTCTTTTGATGTGTGATGTTGCATTAAGGGTGTATATTGTGCAAATGTTACACCCTATGTTATGTATTTTCTTTCACCCCTATGTTTCCTGAGAGGACATTAGTGACAGTGAGGAGCTTTGACCTGCTACTGTTTTGGACCAATAGGAGCGCAGCAGGATGGTGTGAAAATTTCGAAAAGCTTGACCTACACTTTTGTCAGTTATACTTAAAGTGAACCTGCAGACTAAAAATCTACTCAGCAGCAGTGAAAAGGTTTGGTGTTTCTTTAACAGTTTCACAGCATCAGAACTTAGTTTCTCTTACTTAAGCCTAATTTTTAGCTGCACAGGAGCTAAGCTCCGCCCCATCAAAGAAAACTGCCCGGGCATTTTTCCCCTAATGCTGTGCAAAGCATGATGGGATTTCCTATGTTGTTCTCATTGCCTAGCAACTGAGAGGGGTGATCAGGACACAGGACAGTTGGAACTGTGTCTCATGCTCCCTGTCACCTCCTTTCAACCAAAAAGATGGGTGCCCTCATGAAATCAAACATTTGCCTGTTCTTTTAAAACGGGGTGGGTAAGAGATTATATTACCCATGTATTTTAATTAACATAACTTATGTAACTTAATGACAGTATGATTGTTTAGGCTGAAGTTCCTCTTTAAGTCGTTTCTATTAAGTTTTAACTCCACAATGGTCAACTTTTTTCATTCTGAGCACACAAGTCAGCACACAAAAAATATGCTCATCTATATAACACAAACAAATATACAGCCATTAGTGTCTGCCAGATATGGTATATTTCATACAACCTTTGTTTTCATTCATCATGTTCAAAGGTATTTAAGATAAGGGGGTTAAGGTTTGCTGTCCACAGGGGGAGGAAGGGAGGTGTTAAAGTTAGTCGCACACCAGGGGGGTTAAGGTTAGTTTACCACAAGGGGGGTTAAGGCTTGGCACTCACCGGGAGAGGGTTAAGGTTAGTTGTCCACAGGGGGGTTAGGGTTAAGCACCACTGAGGGGAGGAGGGGGCAGGGGAGGGGTGTTAAGGTTAGGCACCACCAGGGGAGGGTTCTGTGTGAGAGTAGGGTGAGGTTAGGCCAAAGTGAAATATTGGTAAATATATACTTTATGAATGAAGTTGTGAAATATTGGTAAATTAACTGATATTTCATCACTTTTTCCTGGTGCCCATTTTACTAGATGCAAAAATAGATGTTCAGTGGGAAATAGTACAATATTAGTAATATGAACAATATTTTATATCATTTTCTGGTGCCCATTTTACTAAACTATACATTTCATAATGGGTACATATGGCACTGTTTGTAAAAGGCGCTATTTTTTATATGCACATGATGCCACATATGTGCAGTGTATGGAAGAGACCTCCTAGTATCAGTTACATGTTTTGTTTTTATCTTGTCCTGATCTCTTTCACACTAGGCAAGAAACCTCAGTGCAATCTGATTATATCTGTTTTATCTCTGCTCTAATATGAAACTGCAGGAGGTACAAGTGATATAAAATTGTGGTTAGAAAGCAGTATATTAACCCCTTAATGACAAGCTGACCTATAAAAACGTCCTGCTACAGACTTGTTTTTATAAGTCAGTGCCGCTGTGCGCGTGCACATGAAAATAGTGGGGGAAAAAAACACCAAAGAAAAAATACCTTTATTTCAAAATACTATATTGTCACCATACTTTGTACTAGGACATAATTAAAATCTTGTGAAAACCAGAACAAATAGGCAGAAAAAATGTGTGGGTTTTATGTACAGTAGCAGTGTTTATATTAAAACTATAGGGGATGAAATTGGAGAAATAGTGTGCTTTTTCATTATTCCTTGTTTTTCCCTTTAACCACTTGCCGACCGCACACTCATAACTTGCGTCGGCAAAGTGGCAGCTGCAGGACCAGCGACGCAGTATTGCGTCGCCGGCTGCAGGCTAATTAATCAGGAAGCAGCCGCTCGCGCGAGTGGCTGCTTCCTGTCAATTCACGGTGGGGGGCTCCGTGAATAGCCTGCGGGCCGCCGATCGCGTCTCGCAGGCTAAATGTAAACACAAGCGGAAATAATCAGCTTTGTTTACATTGTACGGCGCTGCTGCGCAGCAGCGCCGTAAGGCAGATCGGCGATCCCCGGCCAATCAGCGGCCGGGGATCGCCGCCATGTGACATGGGACAGCCTGTCACTGGCTGCACAGGACGGATAGCGTCCTGTGCAGCCCCGATCACCGAAGGGGTAGCAGGTAGGAGAGGGAGGGGGGAATTTCGCCGCAAAGGGGGGCTTTGAGGTGCCCCCCCCGAAACACCCACAGCATGCAGAAGCGATCAGACCCCCCCAGCACATCATCCCCCTAGGGGGGAAAAAAGGGGGGGCGATCTGATCGCTCTGCATGCCAGCTGATCTGTGCTGGGGGCTGTAGAGCCCACCCAGCACAGATCTGAAAATACAGCGCTGGTCCTTAAGGGGGGGGGGGGGTAAAGGCTAGGTCCTCAAGTGGTTAAAATGCATAGAAAGTAAAGTAATTACTGAAAACAAATATCAACCCCAAAAAGCCCAATTGGTGGTGAAAAATTTCATTGTGATTAAGCTATTGGCAAATGAAGGGGATGAGCACTGAAAGGTGAAAATCGCTTTTGTCCGTTAAGGTAAAAACCGCTTTGGGATGAAGTGGTTAAAGTCCAAGTTTTGGAAACCTTGTTTTAACCGTTGGACAGTACCTCTTTTTAGAGTTGCTCTGCCTATAGTCCTGTGTGGGTGGATTTCCTCGCTAACAAAGAACATGCCTTAAGGAATACCTACTGTATTTTTGGACTAGAAGACTCACTTTTTCTTCCTCAAAAGTGCGGAAAAAGTCCCTGCATCTTATAGTCCAAATGCAAGGAGATCCTGACTTGTGAATGCCTGCCAATACAAACCTCCAACACGCCGCAATGTCGGGGACTTCCTGTACTGTGCCCATGCAGAAGAGGACACATGGAGACAAACGGAAGACATGGGAGGGCACCAAGGGGCATAAAGGATGACAGAGGGGGACACAGGAGGACACAAGGGGGACAGAGGAGGACACAGGAGGTACAAAGGGGGCATAATCACAAGATGCCTCTTCACCATGGATGCACCAGGTTTAGTATATATATATTTTTTCCCCAGGTTTTTGGCCTCTAAACTTAGGTGCGTCTTATGGTCAGGAGCATCTTATAGTCCAAAAAATATAGTACATTTTAACCACTTTACCCCCGGCGGTACGAATTTCCGCCCCTTTTTTCCCTCCTAAAAAACCAGGGACGGAGAAATCCGTACCTTCCGCGCTCCCGCCGCTGTCCGCGCTACCGCCGCTCGTGCGCGTGCACCCGCCGCTCGTGCACGCCGCCGCCCGCTTGCCCGGAGATCAATGAACGGGAAAATCCATTCCCGTTCGTTGATCTAAGCCCCCGCAATGATCTGCTGCTTCTTTAAGAAACAGCGCGATCATTGTGAGTCTCCCAGCCTCCTACTGCTTCCTGTAAGCGTCCTTCCGGTCGCTTACAGGTCGCATGTAAACATACTCACTGTGGCCATCTTGTGTCCAAATAGTAAACTACACCCTAATGCATTTTACACATACAAATAAATTGTTTTACATAATAAATTAACTCATTACCTCCCACACTCCCCATTTTTTTTTTTTTTTGTAATTTAAAAAAAAAAAAATATATATACAATAAAAAAAAAAACATAAATAGTTACCTTAGGGACTGAACTTTTTAAATATTTATGTCAAGAGGGTATAACACTGTTACTTTATAAACTACAGGCTTGTAATTAGGGATGGACGCAAAACTGAAAAAAATGCACCTTTATTTCCTAATAAAATATTGGGGCCAAACATTGTGATAGGGACATAATTTAAACGGTTTTATAATCGGGAATAATGGGCAAATAAATTTCATGGGTTTTAATTACAGTAGCATGCATTATTTAAAAACTATAATGGCCGAAAACTGAAAATAATACTTTTTTCCCACATTTTTTCCTATTTTCCCCATTAAAACACATTTAGAATAAAATAATTCTTGGCATAATGTCCCACCTAAAGAAAGCCTAATTGGTGGCGGAAAAAAACAAGATATAGTTCATTTCATTGCGATAAGTAATAATAAAGTTATAGACTAATGAATGGACGGAGCGCTGAAAGGTGAAAATTGCTCTGGTGGTCAGGGGGTAAAACCCCTCAGTGGTGAAGTGGTTAAATTACAGTTTACTTTAAACCTAATAAGTTGGCGAGATATATAAAGAAGGTAGGACACCGAGAGCACAATATAGTGTAGTATGTGCTGGCAAAAAGGTGAATATGATACAGTTCATATAAATATACTCACAAACCAGGGTTACCATCCTGGCAACCACTGTAAAGGGAGGTGAGGAGACTAGACCTGTCCCCACTCAGGAATAAAAAGTCTCTTTCTGTAGATTATTTACATACGCTAAAGTGCAGGCGCATGGCTTTGCTCTAGACCTGCAATTGTTATATGCTCTGTCTATTGCCTGATGAAGCGTAATGATGCCTATGAAACGCGTTGCACTGCACTTTGGAGTATGTAAATAAATACATTTTTTGTTGAACGTTATCAACATATTCTTGTCTACTTGGTGGAGTTAGGTCCACCACTGCCTCTTCTATTTTTAACATTTTTAGCTAATTTTATTCTTTTGGCGCCTCTGTCTGCTTAAGACTGCTGTACAAGATATAGAAAATCACACATAATAAAGTGTGATTTTCTCACCCCCATGGACCGTATTCCACATTTGGTTTTGAAATTCCCGCATGACCCCCCCCCCCCCCACCCCCAGTGTAAAAATTGGGCCAGGGTGATTTTTTTTCTTTCCAAGCCATAAGTGCAAAGGATGCTGGGCGATTGATGTCATAACTCCACCCCCATGTCCATGTGATCGAATCCAGGCAGGCAGGCAGGCAGGCAGACATCTGAAATAAGAATTATAGCAAACAGACAGGATAAGACAGGCTGCAGATGTTCTCCTGTCTCTCCTTTCCTCACACACTGAAAAGAGATGTAATTTGATCCAGGCAGGCAGAGAGCAGGGGAAGGAGGGGCAGGGGAGGGAACCAGGCTGGAGAGGAGGACCCAATTCTGAGGGTGTACATTGGCAAGGCTTCAGTATGAGGAGAAAAAAGGAAGTGCTACTACAGATATAAATGTGAGTCTGCCCTATCCACTACGATGTACCAGATATAAACTTTATATGTTCATCTAACTGTACACAGTGCACAGACTACATATATGTATTGCCATTCAAACCTTTTCTGGCCAGAGGTACTTTTTAAACAAAACCAATAGTACTGTCATCAAAGTAATAATAGTAAATGTGAACTGCACTTTTTTCTAATTGTGGTAATGGTGTCCTTTTCAATGACAAGCGTCAAAGGCTACTTTGTTGCCATAAAACTGTACTCTAAACAGGACTAGCCATACACTTTCTTTAAATGCTTTCACCAGCAATAGGGTCACTTCTCAAAAACTATCTTCAGATGTTGGGCAACTGAAGGAAACATTTAATAATATGAAAGTGTCGGCAAGTCACAGCTTTTAGGGAATTGCCTCAGTACCAGAGTCGGAAGTGTGATATTGGCGTTAGGGATAAAAAAAAAAAAAAAAAATATAACATCTTAGAAGCATCACTGAATAAGACATTAAAAACTTTTTAGGTTGGTACTGATAAGAGACACATTCCTATGTACTGTCAGTCTCGTTAATTACACCGATTTTCATATCTCTCCGAAATGTTCATATTCTTTCAAGACAGTCAAAGATGATGAACCCACAAAGGGGCATGCTTAGTAAATGAGGGGATTGTTGCAAAATGGTCAGGATAGGGTTACAACAAGGTTTAAACATATTCCCATTTTAGCTCTTACACGGATGTGCAGTATAATTTCCACCCTAAGATCATGTATCCATAGTGAAAACTTACCCACCACCAGATCCTCCATTCTTGCTAAAGTGTGTTCGAGGCTCACTAGACGCCAGCTTCAGCAGCTCATTCCACTCCCGCTCCCACTCATCCTCTGTGTAAACCAGTCCAGACTGTAGGAGGAATAGACAATGAAAATAAAAAGAACTTAGCTTGAGCCATAGTTTCCTTTCTTACGTACATAAATCCAATATTCATTTGTCTTGTATCTCAAACATTTTATTGAGGTATTAAAGAGGAACTCCAGTGAAAATAATGTAGTAAAAAAGTGCTTCATTTTTTACAATAATTATGTATAAATGATTTAGTCAGTGTTTGCTCATTGTAAAATATTTCCTCTCCCCGATTTACATTCTGACATTTATTACATGGTGACATTGTTACTGTGGGCAGGTTATGTAGCTGCTCCTAGCTGTTTTGGCTGTTAGAGACAGCTGTAAACAGCTATTTCCTGTCTGTGAACATTGTTACATTGACATTGTGGCAGTTTGCCCAGAGTACCGCGGTCCCAGAGCTTCTTGTGGGAGGGGTTTCAGCACAAAATCAGTCATACAGCGCCCCCTGATGGTCTGTTTGTGAAAAGCATTATATTTCTCATGTAAAAGGGGGTATCAGCTACTGATTGGGATAAAGTTCAATTCTAGGTTGGAGTTTCTCTTTAAGATGACACATTTTAGCCTTGTGCAAGAGAGGGAAAAATACATTGCTTTTGTTTATAGTGAGTATAACGATAATCTAACCAATATCAACTTTTTTTTTTCTTTTTTCTTTCAAAGATGGCTCATGGGCGATCATGAAGAATGTTATGCTAATGAGTATTGTAGGTAGGAAAGTCAGGAACAAGTTTAAACTTCCTTCTTATTGACTTTTTAAGCCTTCATCTTGGTTTTTTATTGGTATGGGTGGCTTCATTGATCAATAGGGATGCCCAGGGCGTACTTGTAAAAAGGCTCCTAAATAAAAAAAAAAAAGGGTACCAGATGTAGCCGATAAATGAGTTTTTGTTTATAAAAGGGCACCAGATATAGCTGATAAACATGATTTCAACTATAAAAGGACACCCGTTTGTAGCCAATGAGTGTGATTCAATTTACAAAAGGCACCAGATGTAGCTGCTATTAGACTATAACCCTAACCTTAATCCCCCCCTGGCTCCTAACAGTAACCTCCCAAGGCGGTGCCTAACCCTTAACCCTCTCCCCCCCCCCCCCGGGTGCTTCACCTTAACCCCCATGGTGATGCCTAATCTTAACCTCCCCGACACCTAACCCTAACCCTCCATGGTGGTGCCTAACATTAACCCCACCATTACCTAATCTTAAACCCCCCCGTGCCTAACCTTAACCCCTATGGTAGTGCCTAACCTTAATCCCCCCATTAACCACGGTATTCACTTCAGTGGCATTGTTGTAACCACAATTTTTGGAAGGCTATAACCATTATTCGTCGTGATCGTTGGAGCTGCATTTTATGTCAATATGGTATTCGGAAACATAATTGTAGCCACATTTAATGACACATATATATAAACGGTATTTACATTAAATCTCTGTAGACGCAATATTGAAAAGATATAAGCAGTAAAGATATAACTGGTACTTTGTTGGCTTGATCAAAATAACAGGTATTTTGAGTGCATTGTAGTAGCTGCAAATAAAATAAAACAAATGATGAGGCCAAAATGTTGTTGTAAAAATATAGCCGTTATTATATTAAGGGTATAGAGTGTAAGCGTAATTGAAATCAGGTCCTTTATTGTAACTGCAAACATTTCCATGATATGGACAAAAAGTAGGGATAATAAAAATTGCACCCTGCAGGCGCCTTATTTGTAGCTACAAGCACTATTAGGCACTGCTATTTGGCCTGAGGAAGTGGGTATGCACCCACGAAACGCGTTGCCAGTGCAATAAAATTCTATTAATACGTGAATTTGTCTTCATTGAGGTAAGCCACCTCACTTTTTTCATTTTATTTGTTTTTAACGTATTTTATCTGCTCTGGGCGCCTCTTCCCCCTTTACCTTATTTCCATGATATAGCCAATATAAACATGATATAACCAATATAAAATGACATGCGCCCTTTTCATTGCGTATAGCTGCTAGTCGTGGCAAATAACATTGAAGTCTATGGTGGTGCCCTTTTTACACAGACAGCTCTGGCACCCTTTTCAATTGATACCATTTGCCAGGAGCTCCGCTTTGCTACTTTCCCTTATTACGTCTGCAATTTCCACTATAGGCAAGCTCACAAGTCATTTTACAAAAGGCAGGTACTGCAGCTCCCACCCTGGCCCTGGCATATACTAAAGGGATGCAGAAAGGATTGCCAAACCTCAAATTACCAGAAGAAAGGGAAATCCGCATCCATGCCAAGTATATCTATCAGTTCTTCATTAGACAACATTATTCAGCTGCTCAGATATTGGCCTACAACCAGATATTACTCATGTCATGTTATTAGAGGTTTTGTCTGTGAAGTACTGAGCATGCAGCAAGCCTTAGTCAGTCCTGTAGCTACTGGTATGTGGGATGTTACTGCATTCTACCTGGCAACAGCTTGTGAGGGCAGTGTGCAGAAAATGGGTATTCCCTTAGTATCAGAAGTCTAGATAAGCTCCACTGAAATGAATAGGGAATTGTGTTTGTAGACTATGCTTTGCAGCGCTGTATCCTCATATACAGTACACTCCACTTTCATCAGCTGTCCGCTGAGGGGACTTTTTTTTTTATCCCACTCCTCTGTTGCCTCCTTCGGTCTCAGAGTCTAGCATGAAAGGGAGATATAAAAAAAAAGGGAGTACCTAAGTGCAAAAGTTTTATTATTTAAAAACACATCTAAACATATGGCATATAGCACTTACATCTGGGGGTCCTAAACCATTCAGGACCCTCTGGGGAAGAACACTTCCCACAGTACTTTTCAGTCAATGGAATGGTGCCTGCTCTCAGCCCTGTGCTATATGCCATTATATGTTTGGATGTGTTAATAAAACAGATTTGGCACTGAGGGAGTCCCTCCTCTTGTTTTCTTCTCCCTGCATGCCAGAGTCTCTCAGACTGAAGGAGGCAACAAAGGAATGGAATAAAAGTGCCCCCAGTGGACGGCTGATAAAAGTGGAGCGTAAAGGATTTATGAGGCTACAGGGCACAGAGTTGCCACCTCACTCCTTTACATACCGGCACATATGAATTATACAAGTTCTGGGGCTACTCACACATAATCAGTGCTTAAACTGCATCTAACTAGCCACAAGGCATGTATAATTCATATGTGCTGGTATTTAAAGGGATGAGGTGGCAACCCTAACAGGGCATGATCTGCATTTTGGTGACTGTGTTTGGGGCAGAGTCTTCCTGTTTGCGGCTGCTCTGAGTATTGCCATTGAAACAAATACAGCAACTGTGCAAGAGGCACCTTGGTTCACATTTTTTTGTGCCCTGGAATTGTTTGCCCATTTGTATTTCCCTATTCATTGCTAGGCATTGCCTTACCATGGTGACGGGCTGCCTACGTTTTATATGAACAGGGTGATGTCTGATACACTTTTTCCTTTTTTAATAGGAGACCATAGTA
Source organism: Hyperolius riggenbachi (assembly GCF_040937935.1). Classification (NCBI taxonomy): domain Eukaryota; kingdom Metazoa; phylum Chordata; class Amphibia; order Anura; family Hyperoliidae; genus Hyperolius; species Hyperolius riggenbachi. Next base: position 204,204,237 of record NC_090648.1, read on the forward strand.
GAAGACTTCTAGTGACATGCAGCCAGTGGATCAAGACAAGACTCCAGACACATTACAAAGGAAACAAAATATTACAACCCCCATGTGGTTAATTGACTAGAATTTGCATGTAGGAGATTCATGAACTAGTGATCAAGATAACAACTTTAAACGTTACACATTTAAATCCTATTCCTATCAGACTGGTTAGTTCGAAAAATGTCCACATTAATCACCTCCTTGTTCTGCTGTGTCTGCTGCCACCTCCACCTCCTCTTCAGTGCTTCCCTCTCTGCTCCACTCCTCATCATGGTGTACAGAGCTTTCCTTAGGACCAGGTCTCGGTCATGAAACCCCCACATTCCTAAGAGGCAAGACACAAACAGTAAGGTGTGCACCCCTGTTTTACACTAAGAAGGGTGTCAATGTGACAAAGGCCTTGTTTACACATAGTAAACGATGGTGTTACCATCCTCAAAAAAAAAAAAAAGCCAGACTGTTTACCTATTAACATTTTCATATGTATAGAGTTGAGGGAAGTTAAACAAATGCTTCATATATCAGGCTCAGGCTCCCTTAACTGCACACATGTGAATGGGCCACGCCGTTTTTCTGCAAGGAGCTTTGCCGCTCACTGTTGGGTTGCAGTGTGTAAATAAATAAGGCCTCTACTCAGAGGTGTAACTACACATCACTGGGCCCCCTGCGAAACTTTGGATGGGCCCCCCCACCCCCACCTCCCTCACTTTCTGCGCAGGAAAATTGAGGACCAATGTGTTTTCCCCATGCAGATAAAAACACTTAGACTTAAAGGAAACGTCAGGCAATCTACGCTACCCCTAGATCTACTTACCTGGGGCTTCCTCCAGCCCCTTGCAGCCGACAAGTCCCTCGTTGCAGCTCTACTCCCAGTACATACATACACATACACACACAGCCGTATTATTTTACTACATGAGAGCACATGCTATATGAAGGAACAACAATGACATGCTGAACATAAGATATAGTATTCACTGTAACTTAGACAAAACATTCAGAATGTCACTGATTGATACTGTTATTACGGGATCTTGGGCTCAGTATGAGACAACAAGCTCTGAATGAGGCAGTGACAGTCCGACATCAATCTTACCCACTCCATTGTGTTGTAAAAGTAGTCAGACATCATAATGTCACTAGCCTGTGTGTGATAAGAATCTAGGAATCTCTTCGGAGTGATTGATGAAAAGGGACAGTCTACAACTTTTTTTCAAAACATGACTCCTTTGTTTGTAAGGTTGTATATGAAGTCATCAGAACTTTGCAGCAGTGAGAGACAGATGTTTTTGTATGAACCCTAGGGAGCAGGGACAGTGTACAAATTCCAAAGTGTGTATGATTCCTTATCTGTGTGGTGGACCCATGCAGTCAATATAACAATGGTGCGAGAGCAGAATACGTTTTGGTACTTATCCGTTAGCCGGGCGCATCCGGCAGGTGGCGCTGTTGATGTTAATTCCAATCATAATTACTTCACGTCAACCTGTGAATGTAAACGCCGGATGCGCCCGGCTTAAACAGATCAAGCCGCTGGCTTGCTTCGTGTCTCGCTCTTCTCCCCCTCTTGCCCTCTCTCCTATAGAACACTGGGGAGGGGACATGCGTGTCCCCCCAGAGTCGTTCGTTGCAATGCCGAGACAAACGACTCTGGGGGGACACGCATGTTCCCTCCCCAAGGCTCCTACGAGAGAGGGCAAGAGGGGGAGGAGAGCGAGACACTCACGAAGCAAGCCGGCGGCTTGATCTGTTTAAGCCGGGCGCATCCGGCGTTTACATTCACAGGTTAACGTGAAGTAATTATGATTGGAATTAACATCAACAGCGCCACCTGCCGGATGCGCCCGGCTAACGGATAAGTACCTACGTTTTTTCTCTCCATGCCCTTAGTTGTCAGTCTCTCAAACTTTTCCCCCCACGGGCCCCCTGTGGCTTCTGGGCCCCCCTGCGGGGCATCCCTTGCATGGTCTATTGTTACCCCTGCCTCTACTCTTTCCTAACAAACTGAACATAGCAACAATAAACAAATGACAACTTCCCAGAATGTATCCAAACAGACAGCTAAAGAAACAGTTGCACAGCGTGTAGGTAGTTTTGTTTTTAAACACTAGTTCACTAGCCTGAATTATCATGATTCGTAATTATAAATAAGAAACTAAACTCATTGCTCAGTTTGCAAAGTCACGTGGCTAAAAGATCTTTCTAGTAGTAACATATACAGTACCTAAAAAAGCAGAATGATTGTACCTCAGCTAGTGAATGGCTCTCACTGTCCAGCTCCTCCAGCTAATCAGCTCTGCTGAGACAATTACCTCACCTGTGCACGTTTGTGGTTTCCTGCAAAACATGCACAGTTGATGGGCCTTGAGGATAGAGGGTTGGGAAACTGTGGAGGGAGGAGTCTGAACAGTTTTCCCTTCAGTAAAACTCACCTGTAGTTGCTACAGGAAATAGAACTACAGAAGCCAGCTAATTTCAATATATTGATTTATTGCAAAAGGTACATGATTACAATACACAAAACATTGTGCATTGTTAATAAATGCAAATGCAATATCATATGCATTTAAAAGGGACACAAGATGAGAATTATATGGAGGCTGACATTTTATTTCCTTTTTAAACAATACACATTGGTAGTCCTGCTGATCCACTGCATCTAATACTTTTAGTCAGATCAGATGTTTCTGGCAAGATTAGCTGCATGCTTGTTTCACGTGTAGGACTGACACTACTGACCAGAAAGATCACCAGGTCTACCAGGCAACTGGCATTGTTTAAAAGAAAAGAAATATGGCAGGCTCACCTTGCGTTCCTTAAAAAAAAAAAAAAAAAGTAAGGCTGAACTAGGGATTCAACAGGGTAGATTGAGCTAGAGCAGTGAGCTTGTCAAAATCTAACTGAAAAGAACTTTGTCTCTCTGTTTCAAAGTAAGTGAATACTGTATTATACATATATATACCACTGACACATTTGCTGCAGTGTTTTACACATAACCTTTGTCCAATTCGCTGTCTGACACCTGCATTGAGAGGGATATGGGGGCTGCCATATTTATTACCTTTTAAATAATGCATATTGCCTGGCTGTTCTGCTGATCATCTGCCTCTAATGACATAGACCCTGAACAAAAATACATATTAGGTACTTTTAGGGCCGGTTCTAGACTTATTGCCACTTGAAGCAATGCATTCATTGCGAGGACGCCCCCCCCCCCCCCTTTCCCCCCGACATGTGTGCAAAGCTGGAATGGAAAGGTGACACACATCGGGTGTGCGTTGCAGGCACCGGCACTATGCTTACCCCCCTCTGCTTCCTCCAAGACAGCATCTCCTCCTTGGTGGTTTGTAGCATCTGATCCGGTGCCGCTCTCAGCAGATTAAACATGGGATCACCAGCCAACACAGTCCTGCTTCCTGTGAGAACAGCAGCACCTCATGTGACCCTGTAGCAATATAACAGGTCACATGAGGCACAGCTGTAGGCATGGATACAGGACACTGGATGGACGCATATAGATCCCATCGCTAGATAACTGAGAGCAGGTGAGTGAAGTGGCGCCGTGCATCTAGGGAGGGGGAGACAAGCAGTGTGAGGACATTTGGGGAGGGGAGCAATCTCTTGCGTCCCTCTAATTGTTGCCGCCCTGAAATTATTCACGTTACTTCATGGAAGAAGCCCCCTGTGTACTGAAGTCTGATTGGATTTGCTGCATGCTTGTTTCAGGTGGGTGATTCAGACAATGCATGTGCATTACTAATGCATAAATGATCAACAGCATGCCAGGCAACTGGTATTGTTTTAAAGGCAACTAATGTTGCAGCCTTCATATCCCACTCACCTGAGGTGTTCTTTAGGCCTGTTTTTTGGCAGAAGCCAATTACTTTATAGTATGTTTATAAGTTGCAGGGGGAAAATGAGTATAAACAAAAAGACATTATACAAGTTGCACTCGGTGTCCTGCTGGTGATGTGATTCTGGAGCTCTTAAAGAGAATCTGTAACAACATTTTCAGCCTTATTTCTTCTATCCTATAAGTTCCTATACTTGTTCTAATGTGCTCTGTCTAACTGCAGCCTCTTCTAGTTGCACAGTGGCTGTATTATCTCTGTTATATGATCTAATCTTCTCTGCTCTGGCAGGCTGAGGCAGTCAGGCTGGAATGTGCTGTGCTGCTTGTGATTGGATAGAAGCTATACACACCCTCTCCAGGCCCCCTGCACACTCTGTATGACTCACACACTGAGCTACTCTCAGCCTATCACTTGCTATGTCCTTTGTTTGTAAACACTGCATAAAAATGGCAATTACAAGCCAGGATTACAGCAGGGAGTGGCAGAAACAGCACAGAGCGGCCCTGGAGAACATAATGAATAGAATGGTATGCTTTTTATTGTAAGAATTTTAGAGTACAGATTCTCTTTAACACTCAACTGTACTACCTATAAAGTCACTCGATTTTTTTAGTGACAAGGGATTAAGGTGGGATATAGTGTTTCAATAAGTACTTACTTCAATTCACTGTTCTACTAAAATGCTAAAAAAAACCTTGGTCAGTAAGATGACTGTCTTATTTTAAAAACAAAAAAATACTTACCTTGGGAGGGGAATCCTCTGGATGCTAAAGAGGCACCCCCCGGCCGTCATCCTCAGCCAGCCTGATCCAGAGATAGCACTCCAAAACTATTAATAATAATATTGGCCTGCCTGTGCAGCTGCACTAGCTGCTTACCACTCAGGCTCTGGGGGTATTAGTCAAGCCCTATCGGTCCGCTTTACTGCGCAGATAGCTTGCGCCTTGTACATTAGAACAGACCGGATCTAGCTCTATTTCAGCTGCAGCCCGAGCGGTAAGCAGCTAGTATGCCTGTACACAGTGGTGAGAATTGCCAACAAGTGGACTTTCGGTAGTGCCAGCGCTGGATCGCCTCTGCTGAGGATGGGGAAGCCTCTTTAGGGTCCAGAGGCTTCCCCCTCTCAAGGCAACTACCCTCAGGGGCACTTTTTTCTCTTCAGGTTTATTTTAACATGTGTAGTAAATGTAGGTTTCTCTATTACTTAATACCATGGACTAACCTGTTTCCATCACTTTGTCCTGGGATGTTTAGGCTGCATATTATAGAATGTATACTGTATTAAAATGTACTATTCTGCATTGTCCATTTTAAACTATTTTTAAGAAAAATATAAGTAAAACACCTTGTCTGCAATTGCATGTGTGCTCTGAGCTTCATTATTTGATAGGTGAATAGCCCCACACATTGAGCTCTTTGAATGTACCTTTTATATAACAAGCTAAAGTGCAATCAATAGCAAATATACTCACTGGGGAAATTTACCGACCTCTCTCTGTAGAAATTCCCCTGCAAAGCAGAGGTGCCTGCATTCAGCTAACCCAAGCACCACTTTTGCTAAAGATTACTAGGAACATAGATCAGTGCTGAACAAGTCATTCTGTAATTTAAAGGACACCTGAACTAAGAGGGATATGGAGGCTATCATGTTTATATCCTTTTAAACAATACCAATTGCCTGGCGACCTGCTGTTCTCTTTGGCTACAGTAGTATCTGGATCACACACCTGAAACAAGTATGTAGCTAATCTAGTCAAACTTCAGCCAGAAACATCTACTCTGCATGCTTGTTTAGTATTGTACTAATATTGTTTAAGGGGAAATAAATGGCAGCCTCCATATGTCTCTCAGTTCAGGTGTGCTTTAGGCTAGGTGTACAGTAGGACATTGCGGTGCTGCGTTATAACGTCTTATAACGCAGCTTACCGCAATGCAATTAAGTCTATGCGATGTTCATGGTGCAACTTTAGCATTGCATAGTAAGGTATTGCGTTATGGTAACGCACTGCCTCTAAACGCACACGTTACCAGGTACAGGAAAGCATACTTTTCATTGACTGTATGCTTTACTGTACTTACTTTATGCGACGATAATGCAGCGTTAATCTGTGTTACCACATTTCTTGTTGCATTGTAATGTTGCGTTGCAACTTTACAATGCTATGTCCTAATGTGAACCTAGAAAGGGCCTATCCATTAAGATTTGCATCCAGCGAGGAATTTCCAAAACTGACTGCAAAATTAAATAGCACATCTTTGTTTGCATGGAATTTGTAATTGAAGTACAAACAATCTAGAACTTCCCATCCTACTGCATAAGTAATTTATATTCACAGAGCATGGGGCCCTTGTCTTCAGTTTTATACCACAATGACTGGCAGCAAACTGACACTCCAATCAGTGTGTGCCAGGCAACTGGTATTGTTTAAAAGTAAATACATAAAATATGTCAGCCTCCATATCCCTCTCAGATCAGATGTACTTTAAGCTGAAAGAGAAGTAATGACATTTTGATCTTCCTGCAGTAAAACCTCATTATCTGCCTTATCTCATTGTTTTTCAGCCGTTTATCATCTATCAACTTTTCAGGAAACTGGACGGAATTTGATAAGCTGTTGACAAGCTATTTTGCATAGATAACTCCATTTTTTTTTTTAACTCTATCTGGATAACAGAAAGGGCTGGTTCACACTTGAGGGATTCTTCAGCGCTTTGCTGATCGCTGGCGATCAGCAAAGCGATGCTACAATGTATACCTAAGGATACATTCACACTGCAGAGGTTGCAATTTCGAGTAGTCGCAAATGCGCTGCATGCAGCATTTCGGGGGCGATTGCTCTGTGATTCTCGTTCTATTGAACGGGAATCACAAGTGCAAAATCGCAATATTTTAGTTAAAATGGCAGAACGCGTGAACTAGCCCAAAGTGACTTCAGGAAATTTCTTACTGGGGCTAGTATTAAATGTACCGATGTTTAACTCATCATGCCACATGTCACTTCAAGTACACATTAAAGTTTTCAGAACTTTGAATGGTTTAGGGCAGAGTCTCAGGCCTTTTGTAGCTGTCATGTTTGTTATTTTGGTACTTATCCATTAGCCGGGCGCATCCGGCAGGTGGCGCTAATTACTATTCCCCCTCCAGGCCGCCATGGATAGTAGGGAAAGATGTAACTCTGGTGGAGTTTTGTCGCCACCTGCCGGATGCGCCCGGCTAACGGATAAGTACCGTTATTTTAATTAGCTATGATTAAGGACTACACTACTCCAAAATATATCAGCAAAATTCCTGTATTGTGCTACTTTTTTACTTTTTAGGCCATATTTACACTTAATGAGTTGCGTCACGCCACAACTTATTTTGGCAAATGTAATGCAACGCAACTCAACACAATGCATTAAGTGTAAATAGGACCTGAAGATGTGAATAAAGGTCTGTTTGGATTTTACCCCTGATTGGCTGCGGATCTTCTACTCACAAATGAGACATAGTACACCTGATGTATACCATAATATAAACAGCCTTTCATACAAGACTAATACATGCAAAGCAGAAACATGAAGTCCTGCATCTTACCCAAGGAGGCAGCATGAAGTAGGCAGTTTCCATCTCCGGTAGTAGCTAAAGGCAGAAGGCGCTTGCAGCTTGAACACGTTGTAGACCACCAGTTCAGCCTCCCTGGAATAAAAGGCAGAATTTATTATTGGACTGCAAACATAGATAAACAGATTGAGCAAACCCATCCAAAGGAAATAAAGATTTAAGTATTGAAAGTTATGATATAAAAAATCTTTAGGTGTCTTGCAGAAAAAGTGCAAATAAAGGTTATGTAAAATATTGCAACCAATTCATTATCAGTCTACAGTGGACATAAACACACACAAAACCCTCCCAAAGTCAAAAACATACCAATTAATTTTGCCAAGCTATGCAAAACTTTTTATGCAATTTTCCATGTGTGATCAAAGTTGCTACAATGGATTAAGCTCATAATTAGCATAAGAAGTAGGCTCTCAACATAGTCCAGGACTGAAAACACAAACTCTAGCCTTAAAGTACAACTGTAGTGAGAAGGATATGGAGACTGCCATATTTACCTTTTAAACAATACCAGTAGCCTGGCTAATCTATGCAGAAGTAGTGTCTGAACAACACCAGAAATAAGCATGCAGCTAATCTTGTCAGATTTGACAATAATGAAAGAAATACCTGATCTGCTGCATGCTTGTTCATGGTCTATGACTAAAAGTATTAGAAGCAGAGGATCAGCAGGGCTGCCAGGCAACTGGTATTGCTTAAAAGGAAATATGGCAGCCTCCATATCTCTCTCACTACAGTTGTCCTTTAACCAGGTGCTCTATGCCAGGGTTTCTCAAATGAGTCCTCAAGGACCACCAGTAGACCATGTGTTCCAGACCTATTCACAGAATCACAAGTGAAATGACCAGAGTGCTTCTCTTCAGTATATACAGTACATGCTCTTTGATATATGGAAAAGATGGCAAGTGTTACAAAAAATAAGCAGTTTATTTTGGTATGAAAAGGCCTCATCAAGAGATTTTACACACATTACATTTTTTTAGCTGCTTAATGTACGTTTGGGTACTTATCCGTTAGCCGGGCGCATCCGGCAGGTGGCGACAAAACTCCACCAGAGTTACATCTTTCCCTACTATCCATGGCGGCCTGGAGGGGGAATAGTAATTAGCGCCACCTGCCGGATGCGCCCGGCTAACGGATAAGTAACTATGTTTGTGTCATACAGCACAGCTCTACAGTATATCAAAATGATTATTGAGGTGTGAATAAAATGATGGGCACGTTACATATACAGAATTGTGGACATCGGTGTATTCAATTTCCAAAATGGTGGACTATCACCATGATTATAAAGAAGAAAATTCAGGAAGTTGTTGCTTGCTGCAAATAAACAAAATACATTTTTAAATAGCCCTAAGTTACATTATGTGGCACTAAGAAACCTTACAAGAGTTATTTTTAGTTAGTAAGTATAAATATATCCAATGTTAGTCTACGTGTTCTGAGTCTATAAATGGAAATTATAAAATGCAGGGAGTCAGAACAACAGCCAAGAAAGTAATATTTTCAATAGGGAGTCAGTAATGACTCCCTATTATTCTCCGTTCCGGGGTTTCCTTTAAAATACAGTATTCTTCCTGGTAGACGTATGATTAGAAGGTAAAGTGAAGGTGGCCCTTGCCTAGCTGCATACCCTACTTTCCCTAGACCAGAAGAACAAATGTCATTTGGAGCAAGTTATTCATAGCTTCCCGTTTCATCTTTGTAATTACAGAGAGCGTCCCCGGTGGTATTTGTGATATTCATTGTTTACAAATGCCCTTGAAATATAAAATGTGCAGCCAGGGTATCCAATTAAATAAGAAATATCCTGAAGTGCTCAATGTGGAGGGATGTCAGGAGGTTAACTAAACTAGGTCAGACGAATGGAACTCCATTTCCTGGAGGTCGGGCCTGCTAGTGAGTAGGGTTATTCTTTCCTCACTTCTGTCACAGGCAGGTATGAAAGAAACAATCCCAAGTGGAAACAATTCTATAACGAGACATTTGGATTTCTCTGTAGCTATTCACGCCATTGAATTTTGAAGCTCGTTCCTTGTCTGCAGACTGCAGCTAATTAGAAGTATCTTAGGTAATCTTTTAGACAATGAAAATAATAAAAACGGCTTTTTTTCCCATTCTCTTTATGCAGACTGCAGAGTGGCATACACCCAATGGCAAAACGCATAATAAACCTCACTATATGCACATATATAAACCACTCTGCATTAGGGAGAATGCTAAACTGTCATTTAGTATGCAACCTTTTCAATAAGGAAGAGTCAAAGACAGCTAAATGGTCAACCTCAATATTTCATGAGCTTCTTACAAGGCCATATTATGTCTACCTGTCTGTATTAACTAAATAAGCAGAGACACAAGTGATATTATGGGAATATATTATCCCATACAGCATACATATAGTTAAATGATCTGTAATACCTTTTTCTTCTGCAATACTTATCATTTTAGTATTCTCATTAGGTTTTAGATGGCTTTTCAACCACTAGGTGCTATTGGCAGAGTACATTGCTACAGTAAACAAGGAGCTTAAAACAGGTTTATATGTTTGTAATGTGATGTAGTAAAACTGTATTTTAAATCATACATGTTATAAAACTTCCTTTTAAATCATACATAAGGCTTTTGTAAAACACATTGCAGGATTTGACAAATAATATAAAACACCTACCCACCAATACATAATCCTTATCTTCTTCTCAATGTCCTACTGCTGGATGCTGCTCACACAGTCGGTCTAAAACACTCCCCCTTTTAATATGTCCAAGCAAAAGGGGAGGGGTTTCTGTCAGATGAAGCCAGCCCCCTGCTGACTGGTAGCCTAACATGGTTCCCAGTATATAGATGGGAGTCATGGATTCACATTTATGGTGTGGTGGTGGGATGTGTGTATGTCAGAAAGACTGGCCAATCGCTGACCAATTTTACAACCTCCAGGTAGTCTTAGAGTTTACATTATCTGTTGACCCTACACGGAGGTCCCCTGCACACTAGCAAGCTACGTCGCTCCACAGTACGCTTTCCTGCAAGTCTATGGCGACTTTTTCAGTTCATTCAGTGCGACAAAGTGCGCTGGAAATATCCAAATCCCCACAATGCCGACCCAAAGGCTGCAGCACATTACCGCAAGATCCGTGCCTACTGCATTGATTATGCAGCCATGCAAGTCAATGGGAGATGCAGCAAGTGTGCACTATGGGAGCGCTGTGCAAACACCACGGATTCGCTACCGACGGAAATACCAGTGATATGCTGCCTCCCCAGCAAGGAGTAAGTCACTAGCCGGGGCGCAATACTATGCATATGACCCTGTTGACGTGCAGGGTCATATGAAGCTTGATTTCTAAGGTGCGATTTGAAATTCTCCTCCCAGAGGATTCTGGGAGACTAGGTATTTCTATTGGCTTCTGAACTCTGAGTAAACAAAAATTTCACAGAAATACACCTGACCACACAAAAGATGTCACCACCTGTGATATATTTCAGAATGTGAATCAGAGTGAGGAAAGATTTTACACTTGGCAAACTGACTAAATAATTTATAGAATAATAATGTAAAAATAAGAAATGTCATTCATTGTTCAGTACAGTTCCTACAACCTGCTCAGAAACTGCCCCTATGCTCTTTCAATATCACATTAGCAAATGCATTCTGAATATCCAGTCATTTTTCTTACATATGCTCCAATGCTTTGTGGTGTTAAATCCCCTCTGTATATCATAAAATAATAAGAGATGTGTCATTCTTAAAGCCATTCTCAACAGGTCATATATAAGACTAACCGCTCCATGATTATGAGATTATCTGGCATAAAAAGAAATAAGAGTAAAGCTTAGAAGAAAATAATGTCTAGTATTTACTAGCTGTTCTGCCAATAACTAAACACAGGAGGAGATGCTGAGTGGTCTGGCCCCGATGATCCCAGAGGACATGGAAGTGATAAGAGTGGCTCACTGGTCTCATTTCCAATTTTCTAACACCCGTAAAAGCTGACATAAAGTATGACCTTGTAAAGTTTAAAACCAAGTCTATAAAATTCTCTCCTCAGAAGTAAAATGATAGAAGACTGTCAGGTCATAAGTAATGATAATATAGGATTGCTACCAAACCTTTATGTGACATTCTGGACAATACCTGTAATAGCCAATCTTTACAAAATATTAGCGTTCTCCAAGTCCTAGAACTACACTTAGGCTTTGTTCACATCTAAAATCAAAATCGATGACGCCATCGATTTTTGTTTTTTTGCACGTTTTTTTCTTCTACCTCTTGGAGCTCCACTGTGCGCTACGATTTTCTACAAAGTGGTTTGTAAGCGCTTTTGCAGATCGATTCAGTTTTTTCACTTCCTGACGTTAGTTAGGAAGTTAATTCTTTCACTTGGAAATGAATAAATACAATGTATTTATCATAAAAGCACGAATGCAATCGCCGGATAAAGCAGTTTGTGAGTGTTTCGCATTTTTCCTATACCTTCCATTGTAGCAAAGTCGCCCCAAAAATGGTACAGACAGCGCTTTGCTGAGCAAAAAGCGGACGAAACGTGCTGATATGAACTCTCCCATAAGGATTCATTGCACTAGCAGTTACAGGCCATTTTTAAAAATCGCTGGCGCAAAAAAAAAAAAAAACGCAAATCGCCCTAGGTGTGAACAAGCCCTTACAGAGATCTCCATATATACATGTTTGCCATTCAACCAACATCTGGACATGTATGTCCAAGATAATTAGACCTGGCGGCCACATTAAAATCACATTGTCATTCTGGCATCAAGTCAAAGCATACATTTCTTCTTTCCACTTTCTTGGTATTGATGTTATCTAATTAATAAAGCTGAAACAAGTGTGTACACCTGATCAATGTCACTTTTCATTGTTAACCTAAAACAGATGTTTGTTGTGACGCTGTTCCTGCTTTTGCAGTTGTGTAACACTGACTACATGGTTGAGTAAGGCAGGGTGATTTTGTTTGACTGTTGAGCACTTCAGCCTGGCTCTCTGTGCCAATGTAGAAGTCAGGTGCATGATCACATATAGGACGGGGGATCAGGAGTGCAGTCACATGGGTGAGCCCAAGTGGTAGTTAAGAACTAGGTAATTCTACATCAGTTTTAATGCATGTAAGTCAAGGTGATGGAGCCAAATTTACATAAGCCTCTCTCTGCACATTTACTGTTAGCAATGCACATTCAGTTCAAATTTTAAAGGATACCCAAACTGACATGTGACAGGATGAGATAGACATGTGTATGTACAGTGCCAAGCACACAAATAACTATGCTGTGTTCCTTTTTTTTCTTTCTCTGCCTGAAAGAGTTAAATATCAGGTATGTAAGTGGCTAACTCAGTCCTGACTCAGACAGGAAGTGACTACAGTGTGACCCTCACTGATAAGAAATTCACCTTTTTTATCTCTTTCTTGCTCTCAGAAGCCATTTTCTGCTTGGAAAGTGTTTTATAGTTGGAATTTCTTATCACTGATGCTGTGCTCCTTTTTCTTTATTACCGGCTTGAAATAGTTAATATTCAGCTATAGAACTGACAGGTTTTCCCCTGCTTACTGATAACAAATTACAGCTATAAAACACTTCCCTATGCGGATAACTGGGCTTCTGCCTGCACAGGTAACATAAAGGGTCAATAGTTCAAGTATTTTTACTCTGGGACTCTTGAGACACTGCAATTGACCAGAGAATGCAAAACATTTAATCGGCTTTGTAAATGTTTATACATAAAATAAAGCCTTCAGATATCTAAAAAAGTAATTTATAGGAGTAGGAGGACAGATCTAATTGTTTATCTTATTAGTTTATTTTCATCTCAGGTTCACCTTAAGCACTAGTTCAAGTAGGGTTTTTATGTGCATTTGGTAGAACAATATATTAAATGAATTTTATTTAAAAAACTATTATTTTAAGCACTTAAGCTGCATGGAGGTGATAGTCACATCCGCGGCTGCTATAGCCGCAGGGACATGAGTATCAAGTCCATGCACTCAGCTGGGTGCTGCGTGCGAACCTGAAGCAGGAAGAATTGGTGGAAGGGGACATGTGTCCCCTGAGCCAATCTGTGCCTGTTTAGAGAGAACGATTGCTGTTAAAGCCAGTAACAGCAATCATTCTCTAAAAATGCATTTGGGAAATACAGGGGTCCAAGCTATAAGACACATCATTTATAAACTATTTTTTTAGCAATGATTGCTATAAACTGTTCTTATATCACCTCGCTTCGACACCACCGTCTCACAGACTGTGAGATCACTTGACTCTCCACACCGCAAACAGGATATAGACTTTCTCAGGCTTCTTCAATGTTTACGTTATTTATTCAGGAAACAGGAATACAGATAGATACATTCATCATATCCTAGCCATGCCAATCTTCATGTTGCGTTACAAGCTCGTGATTAGACTCCCTGCTGAAGTCTATCAGGTACCTTCTTCCTAACTACGTTACACTAAACTACCTATGTACAGCATACATTATATCAGATTACAGAAAGGAAGAACATGCTTAGAAGTCGTCCCAGTCAGCCTTGCTAGCTAGTGCGGAAGGAAGAAGCAGAAGTGAGCTCTCATAGCTCCCTCAGCTTTTAATACCGACTAGGAAAGAGTTAAATATGACATCATCTTCGCCACCCCCTAGACCAGCTTATTGGTGGACCCACTTGTGGTGTCATCATACACACCTACTTGATTAATAATCAATGAGGCATTTGACCCATATGCAGGAACGTGGATGTTTAGTAAATATGGCCAATGTTTTCTGTTCCTGTGGTGTAGTGTTAAGGTCAGAGTAGTCCGATGGCCTTCTTTTAGGAACATGTTCTCAGTATCTGCGTGTATCCTCTGCTACACGCAGACCCTGAGATGCCTCTGCCTGCATCACAAAATGTCTATTTATTTTAAAGGCATACACTGCGGACAAAACTCAGGCCAAGTAACTGAGGCCTACTTAAATTATAACAATCCCCCCTAAAACGGCTTGACCCGCAGATCCCAGCGTCTGAACCTCCCAGTACCTGGTTTCTTTTCTTTTATGTTTCACTTTTCGATGTTCGTGCTCACACAACTTCTCTGCTCTAGGCGATTACCCCTGGAAGAGAGAGAGCAAGACCTCTTGGTCTTCCTGTAACCAGGCTCTCTGGGGAGGCCCTACTTCTAAGTCCCTCTATACCACATGCTCAGCATTTGCGTCACTTACGTATCACTCACAAACTTGCATGACCACAGAAAAGTGAAACTCGTTTGGTTGTTACAAAACGGAGCAGTGCCAGGTGCCTTCTAAAAGAGCGCCTTTATACAATCAGCTCCATCACAGGTACTACTAAACCTATACCCGTAACCCTGTATATCCCTTAATTTAAACTATTGGTTCAGGAGATTGTTTACAATCTCTGGACCAGGTTCATGTGTTTTACGTAATTTTAACCCGCAACCTCACCTGGATAATGATGCCTAACGTTGTCATCCCCATCCAGACGACCAGTGGGTATAGAAAGAACTTTGGAACTGCAGAGGCCCAGTCCGAGTGTCCCTGGAACATCACCGGAACCTTTGTCCACCAGGTCAGACTGGAACTCACCTGCTCATTTTTGTGTTCTACCTCGTGAAGATCACCTGTATCATGGTGAAATCTTACCTCTAACTTAGTGTACTGTTTGTTTAACCTTTGTAACAAAATGTGGTCATCTTGGATCAAAACCTGTTCCCCTTTGTCCCATGTCGTGTTCTCTTTCAGGACGGGAACTACCCGTGAAACTTTGAATTTTAGATTTTTCTTACCAATTTGAAAAACAACGTCATCCAACCTGGATGACAGGATCCATATGGGATCTCCACTCACCCAATATGTTCCCCTTGGAAACTCCCCCTTATCGGAACAATTATGAGAATATACCTTGAATGTATCATTAGAACTTATGTTAAAAAACCAAACCTTTCCTTCAGCCACCGGAACTATCGGTTGGGCTTCAGGGTGGATCTTTTGAATGGTAGTCTCGCATTCTGCGTTATTGAGCCTGCAGGCTTCTTCACTAAATTTGACTTGCCCCGGCCAACGCAGGTACTTCTGCAAGAATTGCCCGCATGAGGACAACTCTATTTGCTTCACCTCCCCGTCTAGCACCAAAAAAGGTTGACCTCTCAGGTCCTGGTGTAAGACACGGGTTAAGGTGGGAACTAAGGAAGTAGCGGTGCCTAAAGGAATGTTGCACCGTTTCCATTTGTTCACCCAAACATCTCGAAGCTGCCATGCAAAAGATCCTTCTCCAGGAAAAGTAATATACCTCCCCTTGTCCAATCTCTCGCTGACAAAATATGTCCCCAGCTGTCTTGATTGGACCTCTTCCCCCCTTATGTCCTGAGGCACACTATGTACCTGAGGTCGGGAAGACTGTACTCTCTGCAATCGTTCGATTAAGAGTACCTCTTCACTTACCCAACTATCATGAGGATAAGCTGCTGCATATGGACTGTGTAATATCGTCCCCTGTTGTGACCCGTGTGGTGTGAATGGGGTTCCCTGTGTGGGCTTCTTACTTATTTTTACTTCTTGTTTCGAGAACCACCCACCCTCGGCTTTCCAGCTTTTACGTGTGTATAGTTGTTTCAGAGGCACTCTCTGTTGGTAGCTCCAGAGTGTGATGTTGTCCCCTGCGTCTCTCTGGTAAGAGAATTGACGCCTCCTGCTCGTTCCTCTCCACTCTGGAACCATCTCACTCTGCATAACCAAGACAAGGTACCCCTGAATCACACACTCCACCTTTTGCATGTACCCCTTGTACTGCAATGTACCTTTTAACAAACCTTTGGATCGGTGCATCGATTCTGGGAGTGTGGTATTAAATAGCAGATTTACACTGCCATTCAATCCCCACTGCCCGCACACCTGACCCTTCAGACCTTTCACCCACATTGTGCCATGAAATTTGTTTTCTCCTGGCACAAGTGCTCTTTCCCTCCATCCCTGCTTGGTCCATCTGTGCCAATCAGAGGGAGGTGTGAAAGGATCAGTACCTTTGTCACCCAACATCAACATGTTTGGGCCTTGCATTCTCATTAACCCCTTATTATACATGAGAATGTCCTCTCTTCGTTCTCCTAGGACGGAATGGCAACCTAGGATCACCATCAGCACGGTACTCTTCATTATAAAAGCACCACCTTGGGAAAGAAAAACATTAGCACTTTGCATTATGCTTTGCTCAGACAGTTTTGTTAGTCTCTTTCCGATCTCCGAAATCTCGTGTTTTAGTCTCTTTCCAATTTCAGGAATCTCGTGTTTTAGTCTCTTTCCAATTTCAGGAATCTCGTGTTTTAGTCTCTTTCCGATTTCAGGAATCTCGTGTTCCTCCAAGCTTAGATTGGCATCTGGAACCTTTCGCTTATCCGACTGACATCTCCATCTTTGCTGCTAGCACTGCAGCTGTCTCAATTCCATATTGCCAAACACCTGAAATCGAAATACAAACAAATCAATTCTTATTAATGATTTGGGATTCGCCCTGCGGCTTGTACTCTTTACCCTTTAAAATGATCAATATATACCGTAATTGATCTCGTTGTTTTATGGTTCTCATGAACTCTGTTTACTCTTATTGGTAGATTGGAGTTAAACTTCACCCCCCTACCTCAGTACTATCCTCAGTACTTACCTGTTTAAAATATGCTCCCGCGGACTTCACCTTTGGAAGCTCGCTTCACCTTTGGAAGCTCTCACCCCATTGCAGCTCACTCCACATCCCCCCCTATCTGTCCATGCGCGGCCGTCGCATGCACAGATTCCGGATGCCACACCTGTTGCTGCTTTGCAGGTGAGCCTGCAATGCTCTTACTCATTATCGCATCTACTTATCTAGAACTTCATTGCGATACCAGCTCTGCTAGAAGTTCTGTGTGTTGTACCCTCTGATCAATGTTTGCCGTGCCACTACCTAGACTACCCAAAAAAAACCGGCTGCCTCCCTGTAGGAAGGAGCGCTTTGCACTTAAACTACACAGGGTGCAGGGCTAAGCATACCAGCGTCACATGCCTGTATGCAGATCCCTGAATGCCCACATGGAAGGTAGTCACATGGCAAACAGCGTACTGATACACTGTCACTCTGTACATGGCAATTCTATCATCTGTATAATTGCCCCATGAACTGCGGTCAGTTTTTGTTCTTTGTGCTACAATTGATAGGAGCTGGAAAAAACATATTTGACCAATCAGTGGACGAAAAAAAACGCACAAAAAAACAGCCCCAGCCCAGCATAGACCTCTCAGTCAAGCTCTGGCCCTGTCCACGACAAAAAAACGGAAAAAAACGTTACCGCTCTGCAGCAGCGGTGACGGAAACCCGGATTGGTCAACTCCCTTTTTTCCACCTCCGGCACCCCCCTGATGCACTGTCCCCCTCTATACTCTATTGGGAACTCATGCTGCACCACCCATTAAGGTGCCCCACTTACAGGAATAATCCCGTAAGCAACTCAGTACAGACACTTTCCTGACCTGCACTGCTACGTGTGTCCCTGCACCTAGCTGGGACACACTTTCTATCTGTGCTCCTGCTAATGTGACAGTAATAGCTTGGTGCACATATCCTGGCATTCCTTTCCATGGACCCAGGGAAAAGCTTCTGGGGAAATACTTTGAAAACCGAGACACTCAGTAGCATGTCTCTGTATTTCTACCCCCCTCCCTTTCAGCTGCTCTGCCCAGAGCCGCGAGCACAGCCTGACGTGACGTGGATCCCCCAGCCCCTCCTCCCCCCTGCCATGACGTGTGGGGGCCATGACTCTCGGGGGCGGGCTCTCTCCACTGCCGCCATTTTGAGTCCTGGACTGCCAGCTAAGATGGCTGCTCCCATAGCAGCCTCTCGTTCCTATATCTTAGGAGAGAAAACAAAATACACACAGAACAAACATTTTTATGCATAGTTACACACAGCATCGATACATTTTACCGAGAGTCAGCCTTCCGCTACCTATCCTCTCTGGGATGCTTGCCAAACTTGAGACCAACCGCGTCACAGCTGCAATGCTAAATATATTACATCTTAGCATCACCCAAGGACGTAGAAAACTCTCTCTCCTCAGAAATCATCTGCAGCATATCACCGCCATAACTCAGAACTACTCAAACGCGCAGCGTAACTCTAAACCATATTAACAGCTAGTACTGCTGAAACGCACAACAGACAAACTGGCTAAACAACATAACAGATACAGATATTTACAAGCATGTTAGCAGCTCTGACTGGAAACGCACGGAGGAAAAACAAACAAAAACCTCACCCATTATCTCAGCTGCAGCTATAACTTACTTAGAAAAAAAACAGCTCACCGAAGAAAAACTTACTTCTAAGTTTTACAACTGTCTCAACTCCCCTCTCCTGTCTACTCAGCTATCTCTCTCTTTCTTCTCTCCCCTCCACCTGCTCGACAGCCGCCCCCCCCTATCTCTTCCGTGGGGCGCTCTCTGCTAGGCTAAAACACAGCTGGCATCACTCCCAGTCTCTGGACGAGGAGAAAAAAAACAAAACCAACCTAGAAGAAGGAACAAAAAAAATAAAAAATAAAGCACGCAGCCTCCATGCTGCAATTAACACAGAATGTACATATAACCACATTATCCTCTCCTTGTTATAACACCAAATACAACACAGATAACGCCATATAACACGTAAATCAAACTTGCCTGAGAGGACTTCGTACGCCTGCCAATTCGACCAGCTTGTGGCAACTCCACGAAACTGAGTAGATCCCTGGAACTACTGAGCGTCATCTCTGTGTACCCACACTGGCTCAGCGGATCGATCTTCAGCGGCAGCTGCCAGCCGGCCTCGGAGCCTTCCAGTCACCTGTGATCCGGTTTAGGCTATGACTGCGTGCACTTACAGTCAAAGTTTAACATCTACGAGTTTCGCCGCTGGTTTACTCGAATTGCAGCCCGTGTGTGCTCGGCTCCCACACACCCACACCAGCTTATCAGTCTCAGCTTGATAAGCTTAACAGTCCGCGTCCGTCTATTCCGCTTGTTTTGCTGTGGAATATCTTTAAACTTCTTCTTCGGCCCCGGCCCCTGTCTGCCTGTTTTGCTAGGCAGGGAAGGGTTTCAGCGCCACTGTTATAAACTGTTCTTATATCACCTCGCTTCGACACCACCGTCTCACAGACTGTGAGATCACTTGACTCTCCACACCGCAAACAGGATATAGACTTTCTCAGGCTTCTTCAATGTTTACGTTATTTATTCAGGAAACAGGAATACAGATAGATACATTCATCATATCCTAGCCATGCCAATCTTCATGTTGCGTTACAAGCTCGTGATTAGACTCCCTGCTGAAGTCTATCAGGTAATTTCTTCCTAACTACGTTACACTAAACTACCTATGTACAGCATACATTATATCAGATTACAGAAAGGAAGAACATGCTTAGAAGTCGTCCCAGTCAGCCTTGCTAGCTAGTGCGGAAGGAAGAAGCAGAAGTGAGCTCTCATAGCTCCCTCAGCTTTTAATACCGACTAGGAAAGAGTTAAATATGACATCATCTTCGCCACCCCCTAGACCAGATTATTGGTGGACCCACTCGTGGTGTCATCATACACACCTACTTGATTAATAATCAATGAGGCATTTGACCCATATGCAGGAACGTGGATGTTTAGTAAATATGGCCAATGTTTTCTGTTCCTGTGGTGTAGTGTTAAGGTCAGAGTAGTCCGATGGCCTTCTTTTAGGAACATGTTCTCAGTATCTGCGTGTATCCTCTGCTACACGCAGACCCTGAGATGCCTCTGCCTGCATCACAAAACCTCTATTTATTTTAAAGGCATACACTGCGGACAAGCCTTTTACATAAAACTCAGGCCAAGTAACTGAGGCCTACTTAAATTATAACAATGATCACTATTATTAGCCGTAATAGTGATCATTGAGGGACTGGAATTGCATGATCCCTTAGGCAAATCACTACACCAATGGTGTCAAGGGATTGCATGATCCCTTTCACCAATCACTGCTGCAGTAGTCACATGCACACACGATTGTTACAGGAAGTAATGTAGTTCCTGTATGCATTTTGAATGATCGCTGTTACTGGCTGAGTGCATGGATGTGATAGTCCCATTCCTGTGTGGTTCTGTAGATGTGACTATCATGTCCATGCAGCTTAAAGGAATACTATCGATTCACATATTTTTTTCAATTGACACAGGAATTGTTTGGGAAGTGCTGCTAAGTACTGATGTATACATTTTAGTAGCAATTTCTTTGTTTACTGTTAGCAAAATACTTTCAAAGTTTACTGATGCCAAAACTGAAGGCTGACTGAGCCATGAGGAGAGGGGAAATTCCCCTCACACTTGATCAGTTAACTCTATGTGTAGCTCTGTGTGTGACAGAGAGAGCTCCCAACAGCTGCAGATCCTGTGTCCTGTGTTTCTGACTGACCTGTCTGAAGAGAGCAGAGGAAATGTAACTAATTATCACAGCTTTTCATACTGTTTTTGCTTTCAGAGTTTGATATGTTTGATATTTGCTTTCTGTAGTCTCTGGCTGTGCATTGAAGCAGACACCCCTTCTGCAATTGATTTGTCCCAATATAGCTAAATCCTACCCTCAATAAATTACAGTTTTTGCCTCTGATATTTAACATGAAAAGTAGGAAAATGTTTACACAGCTACTTAGACATTATTTGTACATTGTCATTTTAGAACACTTGGGTATCGATAGTATTCCTTTAAGTGGTTAAGACTGACTGGGAGGGGGAAGGGCAGGCATGAGCAGGCACATTGCGATTGCTGAGGAGGAAAAACACCATAAATGTGAAATCCCCTCCATTTATTATTGCCATCAGTCACTTACAGCTCACACCTGGCTCTCTTTAGGGCTCTTTCACATCAGAGCTTGCGTTGGAGAACGCTCAAAGCATACGTTTTGTGGATGCGTTTTGATATGCGTTGCACTGCAGTGAGTGTGCGTTTTTAATCCGTTTTCAATGCGTTACAGCACATAGAAAAACGCAGGTAATTTTTTTTCTTTTAGCTTTCAACTTTCTACATTGTTCCTCTGTTGCATTCTGGGACTGATTACCTGCGTTAACGGATTAAAAACGCACATAGTGTGCGTTTTACATTGACTAACATTGTAACGCATAAAGCTAGCATCGGCCGAAAAACTGCGCCTGGGTGCAGTGTAACGCAACGCACAAAAAGGCTGCGTTATATGTGAAAGCTAAAATGAAAGTCTATGGACTTTCATTTCACCTTGGGTAACGCAAACTTTACCCTTTGCGTTGAAACGCAGAAAATCTGCCCTAATGTGAAAGAGCCCTTAGTGGGGAACTATATTTTGTAAACAAATCCCCCAGTCCCTCTATTTCCCAGCTGTCCCACATTTAAGTCTAATGAACATATTTGCATTGTGCTAAACAATATGATCACACTAAACACTCTGTAAAGCTGATTGCCCTCTCACCAATTTGGTTTGCTATCTCAAAGATCAATATATTTTTAGACCATGAGAGAGCTGAAAAATTCAGAGACAGCCAAGAAAATCCTGAGAGGGAAAGTATACACACAACGCAGGAAACATCATGTGCAGAAATCTAACTAAACACTCAAATTCTGTGAGGCAATGCTACAGCCAATCAGCACACCACACCTTTAATTGTGTTATTAGTCCCAGCTTTGCATTTTAGAGCTGTACTTCCAAATGCTCTACTGTCCCTATTCAACCTGACTGCTGTATTTATAATACTGAGTTTTTGCACTACAAATATAGTAAGTTAAAACGGAAGTCATATCTGCTTGGAATTTTGGTGCCATAGCGATATGAGGTAAAATAAGCTAATTATAGACAAAGAAAATATACTGGCTTGATGTGGTTTCTGCTTTGTGGTAAAAAGTATCTTTGCCACCTGACAAATGTGGTTTACAGTTCTTCCAAAGGAACTGCTATGAAAGTTGCTTGTAGGTCCAAATTAGAAGACCTATTTTAAATTACAACAAATAAGAATACTCGGCAAACTTTTTAACTGCCTGAATTTTTGCTTTAACCTCCCTAGCGTTCTGGACGAGCTCAGCTCGTCCAGCAAAAACTTGCTGAAAGTGTTGTGGACGAGCTGAGCTCGTCGATCCCGCCAGGGAGATTTCCTGTTTCTCTGCACCGCCCAAGGCAATTTTCCCTCATCAGAGGGATTCCCCAGGATGGCTGGATGCCTGACTGTACGCTGTGGATAGCGATCTGTGCTACCCCCAGCATACAGAACAAGCATCCAGCCACCCTGGGGAATCCCTGTGCAGCTGGCGGGGCAGAGAATGTGCTGCATGCAAGGATTCCCCCTTTGTGTGCGGACGGGTGTCCGCTCTGTGCAGGGGGATTCCCTATGCAGGCTGGTAGTGGGCGGCGGGGATCCCCTCTGTGAAGCAAGGGGGGGCGGGGGGGGGGGTCCCCGTTTTATGCTGGCTGGTAGTGGCCGGCGGGACCCCCTTTCTGGGCGGAGGGGGGCGGGGGCCTCCGTCCTTTGCTGGCTGTGGGTTGAGGGGTGGGGACCCCCCTTCTCTGTCCCTGTCCTTTGCAGGCTGTGGGTGGCCGGTGGGGACCCCCCTTCTGGGCGGGGGGTGTCCCTGTCCTTTGCGGGCTGAACCCCTTCCCTCGGTGTGAGTCCTGTTCTACTCACCCAGGCTGTCTCCAGCGGCACCCGCAGAATCCCTTCTTTCTCTAACGCCGAAGTGCCGGCCTGTGACGTTACCGCTACGAGGCTCGGTGACGTCACCAAGTCTCGTAGCGGTAATTACACAGAGCAGGAGACTTCGGGGATGGAGGAAGAAGGCATTCTGCCACCGCTGGAGACAGCCTGGGTGAGTAGAACAGGACTCACACCGAGGGAAGGGGTTCAGGGGGAAGGGGGGGCTTGCACGGGGGATGGGAGGGGGGAGGGAAAGGCCACCCACAGCCCGCAAAGGACGGGGACACTCCCCCGCCCAGAAGGGGGGTACCCACCGGCCACCCACAGCCCGCAAAGGCTGGGGACACCCCCCCCCCTGCCCAGAAGGGGGGTCCCCACCGGCCACTACCAGCCAGCATAGAACGGGGACAGCCCACAGCCCGCAAAGGACGGGGCCCCCTCCCTGCCCTGAAGGGGGGTCCCCACCGGCCACCAACAGCCTGAAAAGAACAGGGACACCCCCCCCCCCCAGAAGGGGGGTCCCCACCAGGCGCACAAAGCCTGGGGGAAGGTGTTGGGGGGGTAGCTTGGCACCCCATTACTAGCTACACTACACCTGGCACCCCATAACTGGCTACACTACACCTGGCCCCCTATACCTGGCTACACATACATCTGCCTACACACCTGGCTACCCTGACATCTGGCTACATGTGGCTCCCTATACACCTGGCTACACATCTGGGTATTATACTCACCATTGGCGTGCTGATCCCTCGTCGCGTACCTCTGATAGCTTCCCCAATGCCTTCTTCCATGTCCCTATGCGGATTTTGCTTCTCCCTCAGCGATGACATGTCCCCCGGCGATCGGCGTTGATGACACCAGGGTCACACAGCGTCATCAACATCTCGCAGTAAACACTTTTTTTTTAGTTGAATTCAATACAATAACCTGATTGATATGATTGCAAAAAAAAAAAAAAGTTGAAAATTATTGGAAATTAATTGAACCACTTCTTGCCCAGAAATCCTGAGGAAATAGAACGCCAGGGTGGCTAAGAGATAAACACATCTATACTTTCCTGCTCAGAGTAAAACAATCTTCAAATGAAAACGATCAATAAAATTATGACATTGAACAGACTCCTGAAAGCAGTTAAAACATTTTCCTAGTAAATGACAATAAATAAAATACAATACCGGTATAAACATTGTGTAGCTGATAATCTAAATGCTTAGTCACATAATTGGATGGTTATACTTTTTTAAAGAAAATTCCAGAAATGTGTCTTACCTGCCTGCTCCAATGCCACCATTGTTGACTGTTCAATTAAATCTCTTTCTATGAAGACTCTGAAATCCTCGCTGTATACAGTGAGGTCTGGCAGTTGAAATGTATAAATGGGCATCTCTAGAGGAAAGGGATCACTGCTGCATTCATTGGCCACATGCAGACGAGCCAGGGAAACAATGGCCGAGCTGGCATGAGATATGCCTCTGGAGAGTCTCTTCTCTAAGAGAAAAAAAGAATTAGGAAAAAATGGACAACTTGTTGAAAAGGCAGTGTGTGCATCTAAGCTGCTGTTTCCAATGTACTGCCATTACTCTAGAGTGCTAGTGTGTGTTTAAAGTGTCTGAGAAATATTGTTGCACTGACCATGCTCCTCTACATACAGCTGTAGGTACAGAACAATGACACAGTACCACACCACTTGTAACAGGTTGCATTTAGGAGACAGGAGGGTAAACCCAAAAAAGGCTACTAGTTTCACTGACGCCCACAAAGTGTCCTTGCGAGGTAGACTGAAGCATGGAAATTTTCAGGAAACCTGGTGGAAAAGAATATTCCATTTATTTTACCTGAACTGGACAAGAATGATCAGGGGCTAGTCCATCACACTAGTCCATCACAGGCCTGATACGCCTTGTACTTTATATATCATTTGTTTCTCAGATCATTCCCGACCATCATGGCTGAAAATCCGTAATCTGTATAAGCATCCCCCAACTATTCTGGCCTTTTCTTTATATAGTCATTGCAATTGATCTCTTGTCTGATTAACTTTGTTCTGCGGGAAACTTCAAATGAAGTTACCCAAACTTTGTGTTTCTCACACATCCAGCCTCCCCTCTCTTTATAGAGTAGAACAGCATGCTTGTATAACAATCATTCAAAAACTGTTACCGTAAATGATCTGTAAAGACTATAAGTACATATATTTAACCACTACAGGACCACAGGCTTACCCCCCCCCCCCCCTAGTGAAAAGGCCATGTTTTACAATTCAGCACTCTGTAGCTTTAACAGTGTGCTGCAGGGCCATACAACTTAGCAACTTAACAAAAATCAATCTTGCGCTCTGTTGGTGGCATCTGATCGCTATTTGATCAGTATTTCTTTATTTTTTTTATTTTTTACAATAAAAATGTGTATTTTCTTTTTATTTTATCCCTCCCCCGACAGCCAATCCCCGTAATCGCCTCTCATAGGCATCAGCCTATGAGATACGAATGTTTGTGAGATTCGGCTGGGGACAGCTCAGTGACAGAGCTGTCACCTGTACAGTGCTGCTGTAGATCACAGCAGCACTGCACAAATGAATCAGCGGGTCTTTTTTCAGTATAGAGCCTGCCAGCTCCGATAGCGGATGGCAGGCTTTACGCAGCTGTCTCCTCCCTCCCCCTGCAGGGAACGCACGACGAGTGTTTGTTCCCTTCTAATCTCGCTCATCGCGAGATGATGCAATTCTGCATTAGGCGGTCTTGGGGGAGCCACTGTGCGGCCGCAATCCTTCGCTAGGCAGTCACAGAGTGGTTAAAGTGTGTGTGGACCTTCTCACACATGCCTCCTGCTCAGACTGTTCCTCACAACTATACTTGGCGAGCAGATGCTGTATTTTATTCTTCCAGCAAATAAATTTATATATATAAAGACAACCTGAACTACACATAAAAGCTAATAAAAAATGAATGTATATGTAGTTTTACTGTATATTAAATAGGACTTGTACAGAAGTACCTATTCAGTAACCTTGGACAAAACTCCCTAACACTGCTGCTGTCTATAGAGCATGCCCTATTGACTGGAGCTCTGATGCTTTGATTCCGCCAGGAGAAAAGCATGATATAAATGTTCTATGTCTTGTCTTATGGAACAGTTACAGCTTACCTATATACAAACACAGATCCTTCACACTCCCTCTAAACCTGCCCTCTACAAATAATGTAAAGTAAAGGGCTGCAGCTATCCAACCCGCCTCCACTGTGGTCTTGTTTTCACCAGAATACATCTTACTGTGTACCTTCATTTGTATATTTCTAACTTGCATTACAAGTTAATGGTTAAGGGCTCTGCCTCTGACACAGGAGACCAGGGTTCGAATCTCGGCTCTGCCTGTTCAGTAAGCCAACACCTATTCAGCAGGAGACCTTGGGCATGTCTCCCTAACACCGCTACTGCCTATAGAGCGCGTCCTAGTGGCTGCAGCTCTGGCGCTTTGAGTCCGCCAGGAGAAAAGCGCTATATAAGTGTTTGTCTTTGTCAAATAACTAGTACTGAAAGCCCGTTCTCGGCTAAAGCAAATGCTAAGCATACAAGTGTCTCTGTGATCGCAGCAATCTAATAAAGTCCCATTACCTTGGGCAATATCATCCTGTCTTTGAAGGTTTGGTCTGTCATTCTTGTTGATATGCTGGGTGATTTCTCTGTCCTGCTGCTTATAGTATTTCCCTTCATTAAACACTTGAGGCAAATTTGCTGTGTGCACCTGTCGTAGTTGTTCATAGTCACTCAGCGCTGCCGTGAGGTCCCAGTTCTTCCCTGGAAAGTAGAGAGATGTGACAGGAAGATTAGTAGCTGTGAGGCAAGTGATAATATGTGCATGAGTAAAGGAGGCACCTGTAACTTTTATTTCTTTTCATTCTCATTACGATCATTTCCAAACAAATACTAGAGATCAGGGATGGAAATCAACCTAATAGACTGTGATATTTAAATTGGTATTTTTAGTATTCATATACACCTTAAAGCATGCCCCCAAATAGCTGGACCTCAATACCATCCCTACAGGTGAGAGAGTCACACAGTACTACAATGGGTGATGCAGAAACGGGTAGGCTCACTGTATGCTCGATCATATTGCCGCAATTGCTGCATGGATCCACTGCCATGTCTGAAGCCACTCTGAGGTCGCCACTGGACATTGGAACACAATGCACTGTCTGAGAAAATGCAAGTCAGGTTTTCCTGCAGTGGAGCACAGCAGGCTTAAAGGAAAAGTTTCTGTGAATAGACCCATAGGAAATCAGTGCAGTCCTTGTATACTACATAGCATTACTGCCAGATGGCGAGCAGTGAACCACTACAGAACCACTGAAATAGTTAGCAACAACATTTAAAAAATGCAGTAAGGTAGAGTTTTACGGTAGGTCATTAGATAATATTACTGGCTGCAGCAGCATCAGATCAAGCTACAATTAGGATGCTTCCAGGCTTTTTGCAAACAGGTTCGCACAGCTTGGTACTGGGAGGCCTATCCACAGGACAGCTCACCATATATCATACCTCCCAACTTTTTGAGATAAGAATGAGGGACACTTAAGCCAAGCCCCTGCCACACCCGTAAACATGCCTCTGGCACACCCCTAGTCAAGCATGCCATAAAGATTTAATAAGAAAAATGTTATTTTATAATTCAAACCACACTGATCCTTTCTATCCTGGGACATTTCCCTTCATTGTAACATTTAAGAATAAGTAATATATCAATTTAAATGATATGAATGAAGTTTAAAGTCAATTAACCCCCCCCCCCCCTTTTTTTGTAGAAAAATACATATATTGACACAGATCTGTACATCAGTCCTGAAAGAGGGACAGGGGGACAGGGTTCCCAAAAGAGGGACAATTGGTAGCTATGTATGATATAAGCATCAGGGGTTCAATGCCAAATGGTGGAGCTATTTCATCTCAAAGGATTTAAAGGGTAGTCAGTGATGGTTACATTTAGTAAGGAGATATTACAGTGCTTTATGGAGCCCTGTATTACATATGGTTGGTTTCCCACACTCCAAGCAGCACATGTAAAGTTTACCTGGGTTCAGTGAATATACCACAATATCTATATACAAGGCATACTTAAAGCAGAAATAATCCACAAGTCGGAACACTGTGCCATTTCTGTCCCCTGTACCACCTCTGCCCCCCTCTGTGTCATCTCTGCCCTCTGTACCTGCTTATACAAGTTTAAAAGCCATTTTTTCTTTGAATTTTTTTAAAATCGATTTTCTCAAAAACTACAAGTCTAATTTGAAAAAAAAATTTTTTGACTTGTTCCCATGGAAACACAGAATCCATGCCGCTCGTATCGGCGGGTCGTTCGCAAGCTGGTCGTTCGTAAGTCGGGGTCTACCTGTACAATACTCAGTTTATAAACTAAACCTGTGAAGATGCATGTGACAAATGTAGTACTAACTTGGGGAAAAATGTATTTCAGTTTTACATAAGGTGAGGAAGGGTGGGAACCACCAGGTCTCCATTAATTGAAATGTGTGTAAAGATGTCTCCTCACTTTCTGTGAAAATGACTGGGGTATTAGTAGTACTGTGGGCAACGCTTAGACATTCTGATTTTATTGCTGCACATGCACCTCTAGAGATGGTAACTTCTTATTTCCTGTTCAGATGATTGAGGTAAACTCACCAGGGCAGTGGGAAACTTTCTAGTGGGATCATACAATAATAAGAACTTGAGAGGTTCTACTCCTCCCTCATGCTATCCACAAATACAATAGGTGTTTGGCTAGAAAACTACTTTAACTACTCAGTCTGAGATTATTTATATGCAATGCATGGTTCTGTCTCCTTCCCTTATGCTAGTTAGTAGAGCTGTAAAACAGAGCAAAATAAAGGGCAATGTTACAGTCAGCCATAGCAGTTATGCACTTTGTTTTACTGAATAAGACTGCTGCGATACATGTCAAATACTATACATAGTATTGCTTAGTGATCCCAGCTGCATCCACTAGGTGGCGGACTGTTTACACACCTCACACACATCTCACACCACCAATCTCAAACACACACACACGCACGCACACACACCTCACACACACCTCACACACACCTACCTACCTATAGTATTGGCTGTTTCCCGGGGGGTCACAGGGTGTGTGTGAGGCTTTAGTCTTCATTTAATACAATTTCTGAACACGGTGAGCAACACTATTCATTAAAACATAATGTTTTTCTTACTGCCTCTGTATACATTATTAGTTGTGTGGGTACACAATGGTCAATGCAGGAAACCAGAGTTAATTTATTCAGGTCAAGATTAGGAGTAAACTTTAGTTTGCATCAAATATCCATGCTGCTTATTCTTCTACACATGACTGGATGCTTGAAATGAATACAAGTTTATTTGCTTCACATCACTTTCAATTAGCAGGGGAGTTGTGCTATAGTGAAAAAGCATGTGTGATGTTTGGTTGATATTTGTATATTCTTGTGAATCTTTCAGAGAAAATCGTTAAAGAGTAACTCCAGACCTTTCTCCTACCAGCTTCAAGATCTAAATGCTCAGAATAACTTTTCTTTTCCACCTAAAAGTCTGACATTACCATCTGTACATAGTTGTTCCCTCCCTGCAGTAACTGGAGTATGAGATATACGTAAACTGCACCTTATCATTTCCTCTGGCTGGTACTTAAGAGGAACTGTCACGAAAATCTTAAAATTGAAAACACATACAAATAAGAAGTACATTTCTCCCCGAGTAAAATGAGCCATAAATTACTTTCCTCCTATGTTGCTGTCACTTACAGTAAGTAGTAGAAATCTGACATTACCGACAGATTTGGGGCTAGTCCATCTCTTCATGGGGGATTCTCAGCATGGCCTTTATTCTTTATAAAGACATTCCCTGAAAATGATTAATACAAAGATGCTGGCCAGAGAGCCTTTAGACAGCAACAACAAAGAATGTATATAGCTCAAATAATTGAATGTAAGGGAGTGAAACACATCAGAAGTGAGTCTATTGCACGCACTTTTCGTGAGTTTTACCACAAGCTCTAGAATTTAACAATACTAATAGTGAGTATCTTAAGGAACCCTCTACAGAGGAAATTGAAGCCTACTTGTCCCAAGCTAATCCGAAACAATTAGATTAAGAAATGAGACAGTCCTTAGAGGAACCTTTTACCGAGGCCGAAATCTGCAAAGCAGTTGCAGGAATCAAACTGGTAAAGGCCCCAGGGCCGGATGGGTTCCCTGTCGAGTACTACAAAGATGCTGGCCAGCCTCCCTGCTCGCTGCACACTATTTTGGCACTTGGACGGAGCAACTGCCATTCACTAAGTGCTTTTAAAAATACAGAAAACCCTGAGAACCCCCCCATGAGAAGATGGGCTAGTCCAAAATCTGTCGGTAATGTCAGATTTCTACTACCTACTGTAAGTGACAGCAACATAGGAGAAAAGTAATTTATGGCTCATTTTACTCGGGGAGAAATGTACTTCTTATTTGTATGTGTTTTGAATTTTAAGATTTTCGGGACAGTTCCTCTTTAAGAAATTGTACGCTTGGACTGGTAGTAATGCGGAAGAGAAAACTATTCAGTGGGTGTGGGCATCAATGAGATTCAAGGGTGACAATGTTTATTAGTCAGATACCAAGTGCTGCCTAGACATTGCCATGGTTGTGCCAGGATCCATGGTGAAATATAATTCTACAAATGTAACACCCAGCACAGCAAAGATAGCCAAATATCATACACCACCAGATAAACATTACGTTCCATACAAACATCAAATCTAATGAAAAGTGTAAAAAAAAAGTAAGACCAGCGGCCTCATTGACTGACTGACTGACTGATGGTGGGGAAAGTGTGAGTGAGTGGATGTGAAATTTGAGGATGTGGTTGCAAAGCAAGTGTTTTGTAACACTGTCAGGCTTAATAATGGATTGTTACTGCCGTTATGGCAAAGCTGCTTATTGTATTGTTATGCCCCATTCACACTTATTCACACTTAGAAACGCAAAACGCCAGAGATTTGTTCCGGAGTTTTGCAGGAGTGATTTTTCCGTGATTTCACGTGGAAAAATCACTGAACACTGCGGCGATTTTCCCTCGATCGCGTTTAGCGCTTCTATAGCACTGAAACGCGATCGCCGGGAAATTGCCTGAAAATGGTGCAGGCGACGCGTTTGTGTTTTGCGGTTTTGGCCGATTAGCGCAAATTGCCCAAGTAAGAACGGGCCCATAGGGTTTTATTACGCTAGCGCAAAATTGCGGCAAAACGCTCTAGTGTGAATGGGGCCTTATAGTCTGACACAAGGCTATTACAGCCAATCTCATATTAAAACTTGGTTACAACAAACCACACTCATACATTCCAAGTTATCAGAGGATTCACAGCATTTTATGTGATAAATATGTAGACGCTAAATAAAGATCATTCATATATCAATTAAAAAGCCAGTTAATAAGCCAAAGCTGGAAAGTAATATACTGTATACCATGCATCAGGTGATCAATAAGTCCAATGAAGCTAGCACTAGAGCTGTCTCACTGGTGCTCTATTATATGCAATAGGCTAGATTCACACATGAAATGTGTACAGTTCTGTTCCATTCCTGTCAGTTTGCATCAGTTTTACCTGACAGGAACATAACTGTACACGTTGTATGTGTGAACCCAGCCCTAGAAAACTGATACAAAACTGATGTAAACAGATGAAAACTGACAAGATCGGAACAGAACACATTTTATGTGTGATGTCAGCCCTAAATGTCTAGCTTTAGGCTCTGTGTACTATGGCATGTACTCCAATGCATTGCAATGCAGCACGATGGACCACAATTGGCTTGGGTTTGTTCTCAACCAGCTATCAACGTTGTTCACAGCTCTGAGGAATTAAGCATCATGCCACTTCTACCATTCTTCTGTATGATTATTATTTTGTATTTATAGAAAGCAAAGTATCCAAAAAAGGAACAATAACGCAAATAGAAACTCTAAACACTTTAAATGCAGGTTAACACAGCTCTACAGAATTACTTTCAAAACTTAAATTGTACTTGAAGTGAAATTTGATTTAAAATCTAATAGTATTGGTAATTCAGGTTAGAAACCTTATAATCTGGTGGTCTAGTTCTCCATTTGTCTCAGTTCTTTTATTCA
This sequence comes from Hyperolius riggenbachi, assembly GCF_040937935.1. Lineage (NCBI taxonomy): Eukaryota > Metazoa > Chordata > Amphibia > Anura > Hyperoliidae > Hyperolius > Hyperolius riggenbachi. Next base: position 204,236,557 of record NC_090648.1, read on the forward strand.
ATTGCAGAGCAGCCAAATAACTTTGGCCGGAAGTCCATCAGTCAGTCCCAAAAAATAGAAGCACTCATGCACTGAGGAAAGAAGGCATGCACAAAAAGTTCCTAACTGGTCATGCACGCTTCATCAACTCTCAGATGCTCAGTAAGCTTATTATTGTTCATGGCCGTGTCTGTGCTTCCAGAGCACAACTGAAGACCGAAGAGTTTCCAGAAGAATGGATAAAAAGATTCACAAAGATTGAAAACTGGAGAGACTCTGGAGCAGACCAGGAGAGTAGGAAGGTAAGAAGTGGCATAGTTTAGGAGCTCTGAGCCCCAGTGTGAGATTTACATTGGGCCCCCTCAATACATGATAATTGATATGAAGCCCCAAAACCTGCAAAGGACAGCTGCAGTGTCAGAAAGGTTGGGGACGAGAACAGTCAATTAATGGGTACAACTAATCAAAGCACATATAGAGGTGATCATTACCAGCTTAGCACTAATAAAGTGACTGAAGGACGGCCCTTAATTGGACCCCTCTAGTGTAGGTGGGGTTTCTACCTCTGCACCTCCTATTGGTATACCACTGAAGGCAAGTTAATAGAAAGGGATCATCACCTTACTTATAGTTTTTAATCCAAATTGTCTATTTTAAACCCTGCATTTGCAGCTCAAATAAAAAAACAAAACCTTTCTCCATAAAGGAAGTATCTTTCAAGGTATTGGTATCTTTCAAGGTATTCTCCAAGAATTACAAGGGAATGTTCCCACATAAGGTGGAGTGGAGTCTGACTACAGGTCCTCTCTTCAGTATTTATGACATTAGTGGATTTACCACTAGTGATGGAGACAACAAATTGGTTTACCAGTTAGGCCGGTTTCAGACTAGAGATTGGTGGCAGCACCGCACTGCACAAAATAGCCCTTCCGGGACTACTGCGTTGTTACGCGGTAATCCCCCTCTGGTCGACACCCAAACAGGAAGTGACACTCGCTTGTGCTCACTTCCTGTTTTGAAAATACGGAAGTGCACGGAAGCCTATTTTGAAAATACAATTACACCCGCAACGCTGCCAACATTAAAAAAAAACCTGTGTTGCCATAGACTTACACGACTCCCTGTATGACGCAGATCGCCCCACGAGCCGCACGGCAAGGTAGGTATGCGTTCGCGTTAGGGCTCTTCCGGCGCAGCATACCACAACATGGATAGTATGAACTACCCCATAGACTCATTAGGCTGAGGAGGGGTGGGGTAAATTTATCGCACTGCCCCATTGTGAAATGGCCCTCAATGTTAGACAGTGGGTTATCAATATCCATTAACCTTTTTGAAGACTATAGCAAAGAGAAGCATCGTTTCATAACATCATCTCTTAAAATGTATTCCTGCAACTTTGACCTGTCTCACCATCTCAGAATCTAGCATGTGCACAGCCATCCTATTAGGTCTTTTAGATCAATATCTCAGATGAGAATCAAGTGTGTGTGCAGTTGTCTCATGTTATTCAGCAATCTGTCCTGCCTGACCACTCAACCACAAGCAGCAAAAGAGCACATGTCCTTCTACCTTTGTCCCTGTGTCACAGGATCAGAAGGATATCATCCAGTGTTCAGGTCCCCCCCAAATTATATCATATTTTAGAGTGGTCAGCAGGGTGAGATAAAAAAAGAGTCAGTATCATACAGGAAAGAGAGTCTGGGGAAGGAAATTAAACACCAATATACGTAAAACCACAGCTATCTCTCGTTATGTCCACCAGACTGTCTTTCAATAAATCGCTGTTGAACTTTATTACTAACATTGTTCTAGAGGTCAGTTATTTTCAGTTCGCCTGGTATTAACACAGAATATATATATATATATATATATATATATATATATATATATATATATATATATATATATATATATATATATATATATATATATATATATATATATTATATATGTTACGGCCAGAACCCGAAGTTTGGCCACTTCGGGTTCTGGCCGGCCAATGCGCGAAGTGGCTGCTGCGCTGCGGCCAATGTTAGAAATGGATTGATTCCTCTGAGGTTAATGTATCTTCTGGCCGCAGCGCAGCGGCCAAACGTATAACAACTTCGTTAATTTATTGCAATTCAGCCGGCGGCAATGTAACAATTCAAGCCGCCGGCTTTTTCTCTGCCTCTCTCTCCTTCCCCCCCCCCCCCCCCGCCTCTCTCTCCTCCTTTCCCCCGCCTCTCTCGCTCTTCTATGGGCAGCCGGCGGGGACACGCGTGTCCCCCCTCCGGAGTCGTTCGTCGCGGCAGGGTTATCCTGCCATTCTTGCAGAGCGGGTGCTGGCAGAAGCGATGTCTGCAGCCTCCCCGCTCTGCTGCCCTGGCGCCACAAACGACTCTCGGGGAAACGCGTGTCCCCGCCGGCTGCCCATAAGAGGAGAGAGAGAGGCAGAAAAAAAAAAGCCGGCGGCTTGAATTGTTACATTGCCGCCGGCTGAATTGCAATAAATTAACGTTTGGCCGCTGCGCTACGGCGCAGAAGATACATTAACCTCAGAGGAATCAATCCATTTCTAACATTGGCCGCAGCGCAGCGGCCACTTCGCGCATTGGCAAGCCAGAACCCGAAGTGGCCGGCCAGAACTAGAAGTGGCCAAACTTCGGGTTCTGGCCGTAACATATACAAAAAACAATTACATATGGAAAGGAAAATCTAAAATCTGATAATGGCTAGTGAAATAATACTTATTACCTTATGCAGGGTATGGGAATTATGTGCTTTACACAATGTTGGAACTAATGGTAACAGACAGCTCAGCAACAAAGTATGCTGATAGTTTTGGATCCTTCCACTATTGAATAGACAAACTCAACGCTTTCAGTTTGAGGTATACACTTTCACCCCCCCCCCCCCCCCCCAGTATCCTGTATGGCATTCAACATTGGAAATGGGATGCCTAACAAATAAGGGGGATATAGTCTCCTCCTCCTTCTTCTCACAAAGCACCACCAGGTTCCTTGCTGGTGGGTACAACAGTTCTTTATACATCTCTGGCCTAGTGGAGAACCAGTATGAAGGAGTGAGGATTTATGTTGCCATGTCCTCTCCCCAAAACTGTAGTGATGCAATAAGCTGACCCCACTACAGCTAACAAGTTCAGGGGTCTAATCAAACCCCTTAAACTTTTGCCTAAAGTGTTAGCTGATTGAACTCTTGTCAGCTTGCTTGAAGGATAACTGGAAGGTGGCCCAATATCTTGAAATTTCTTTCATTTAACTAACTTCCTACTACTCGTCCCGCCTTAATTCACTGACTTTGTAGGAAGACTCAACTGATGTGGCTGGAGCCATGGCAGTAAATTCAAATAAGCCCTTCATGACTTTTTGTATCTCCAACCATAATTGCCATGAACTTTCGAATTTCCCTGCTGCAAGCCCCAGCACAGTCTGTAGTCATCAGAAGAACTTGAAGACAGATCAGTACAAACTGACAAGGCTGTAGTCTATATGACAGGCTCCATACTGCAATCAAGATCTAGACTGGGCCTAAGAGAGGGACCCTGAAGAGTTTTAGTAAGTTACAAATAAAAATATATTACCACAAAACATTTAGTTTTTTTTTACCCTATGGCTTCTTTTCCATGGGAGGCTAAAGGTGGTGAATTTACAATCTATCAGCTGCCCTCCTGCTGGGCACTTGGTAGCAATTGCCACATGCATTGGAAAAGCGGCTCCCCTATGGAGTAACATCTTAACGTGGCGGTAGTTGTTCTCAGATGTGAAATATTGTAGTTTTTTGCTGCTGGGTAACACCACATTTCAAACTATGATTTGAGTGGTGTTACAAATGCTGCGATTTCGCTGCATGTAATTGCATCTGGAAGGTGCTTGTGGCTGGCAGGCTGAACTGCATGACAAGTGCGTAGTTCAACCTCCAATGGAAAAGAGGGCCTTACTTTCACACACTTTGAGCAGGCTGCAATAGCCAGAGGGTACAGAAACAGAACTACCAGTAATTCATCCTCCACACATGGACACTCATATCCTGCAGTAAAATATCAGTATTTTCAGAAAATGTAATAGTGGGCTAAACATTGAGGCTAGGTTTCCAGTTATGCGTTTTGTGTCAGATTTTTCTCTCAGAAAATTCGCATTGATTTGGCAACTAATGGTAGTGAATGGGGCTGTTTCCATACGATGCGAATTTTCGTACGCGTCAAAAAAACTAAAGGTCCTGCGTCATTTTTTTCGGACATCGAGTGCGATTTGCATGTTTACAGGAAGTTGTCAGCGGTCATGACTAAGCTGTTACTAGGCAGATTATGTTATATGTAACGTGAATTTTCGCGTACGAAAATTAGCATAAAAATTTACATGCACATTTTCACCAAGCAGAAAAATCTTATATGATTTTTTGCAGGTGAAAATATCACGCTACAGTGGAAGCATAGCCTGTGTAAGACACTAAATGCTGTGCTCTGATTTTATACTATTTTCCCTTATGAGGTAATCAAACTGCATGGCAGCAGATTACTTTGTACATGTTTTCCATCCACAGTTTCCTCCATCAACATTTTACTTTTCACCACTCAGATCTATAGCCTGAGCTAAATGTCCATTAACACTACATTACAGTGCTTTTGGTAACACTTTTTTTTTCTATACTTGGATCGTGTGACACACTGAGAAGACATTTACATATGATCTGTGAAATTATACTGCACGATCACATCACAGGAGAATAGAAAGCTGCTAATGATAGCAGATACCTGCACTTTACAAACTAATTTAGATCTTTCATTTTTTTACTTGGAATAAGTAACCTTTCAGTATTTTGGTTTTTGTCCACTGTTCTGTGCTTATCAAGGTTCCTGTCAGGTCAAATGTCCTGCCCCCTGACATATGAGTGCACAGTGCAAGGATTCCTGCACCCCTCTGAAGATAGGCATTACTGGCATCTCTAGATGTGCATGATGCCTAGCTAGCTCACGACTGGCATGCAGGGATCTACAGGGCTCATCATGCATATATAAAATATAAGTTCAAGACTTTTTAGATATTAAAGTACATTTCTATTTCAGAAATTTTGCAGAATCCGTGGATTTCCAAAACTGACTAAAGCTAAAATTGTTCTCAATTTAAAATAGGATTTGTACTTTTTTGAATACAGACTGACCAGTGAGAAAAGGTCCATGCCAAAACATATATACAGTGCTGCCCATAATTATTCATATCCCTGGCAAATTTCGACTTAAAGTTACTTGCTTATATTTGTGTGAGTGAAGTGTGTGCTCTCCTTGAATATTAATGCACCTCATAAAACCTACACACCACAAGCTGTAACCCAAAATTCCTTCCTTTGGAAATAATCTTTTGGAGACTATGCTGTATAACAGGAAATATAATCCTGATTAAGAAAATGGCTTCTATTTTGGGACATTATTTGCAACTTCCTGAAACTGACACGGAAACTAGCAGGTGTAAAGAAAGTCTATTTTAAGACGCAGTTGAGATGAAAATGATCTGTTCGCTGTCATTGCTTTACTTTGCACGATGAAAATTGAAATATTAGAGTTTTAATAAACAAAAAAAAAGAACATACAGGAAATAAACCCACACTACCACAGTAACAGGCAGCAGAGATGGCTTTCATATTCTAAGTTAATAAAATGTATAATCATTTAAAGTCACACAAACATGTAGAGAACACATAAACCCCATGCAAATGATGACCTTGTTAAGATTCAGACTAGGACTCCCTCCTGCAAGACAAGCATGCTAACCACATGATGAAGATTCTGTGTCACCATTACACGTTACTTCTATTGTTTGCTCATGTAAATCACTCTAGTTTCAGCTGCTTCTTACAGCAGGCACATGACAAAAACTATTATACTTAAAGTACCCCTGAACTGTTATTTTTTTCTGCTCTTAATTACAGATGATCCGAACGGTTCGACCGCGAACTTCGGTGGTTCGCATTGAACCTCAAACTATATGCGAGTTCGACCCGCACCCTATACTACATCATTAGGGTCAACTTTGACCCTCTACATCACAGTCAGCAGACACAGGGTAGCCAATCAGGCTACACTCCCTCCTGGAGTCCCCCCCCCCCCTTATAAAACGCAGGCAGCGTCAGCCTTTTCACTCACTCGTGTGGCTGCAGTAATTAGAGAAGGGAGAGAACGTGCTGACATAGGGAAAGCTTAGTTAGTTACATGTGCTAGGCTTGTTAGGTTGCTCCTTCTTGCTGATACTTATTGCTAAAAAGCACTCCTCATCCTCAACAGCTCTTTTGAGAGCTAATGTTGTTCTTGTAATCTATTTTTTTTGTGTGTGTGTGTCCCACAGACACTTGTGTTGCATATACAGCCCTGCAAGTCAGTCTCAGCTGCTGGATCTTGGACCCTTGGTAATTCCTACTGTGCCACTGCCAGGCCCAGCACATTCACTGACTACCTGTGTGTGTGACAGCTGTGCATTTGTAATACCAATCACTGCATAACCACCTGTTCAGAACACCTACCTACCTACGTGAGCGCATGCAGTGTTATATACCACCAGTCACTGCACCTGTGTGTGTGACAGCTGCACATTTGTAATACCAATCACTGCATACCTACCTATTCAGTGCACCTACCTAACTACCTACGTGAGCGCATATATTATATACCAGTCACTGCACCTGTTCACGGTACCTGTGTGTGTGACAGCTGCACATTTGTAATATCAATCACTGCATACCTACCTATTCAGTGCACCTACCTACCTACCTACGCGCATATATTCTATACCAGTCACTGCACCTGTTCACGGTATCTGTGTGTGTGAAAGCTGCATATTTGTAATACTAGTCATTGCATAATTGTTCACAGTACCTGTTTGACCGCACGCTGTGTAATATACCAGTCAATGCATACCTGTTAACTGCACCTGTGTGACAGCTGCACATTGTATTGTAATACCAGTCACTGCATAACTTTCACTGCACATTGTATTAGACAAGTCAGTGCATACCTTTCACGTCACCCTCCCCCCCCCCCCCCCCCCCCGATATGGACAAAACAGGCACAGGCAGAGGCAGACCCAGAGGCAGGCCACCCGGCAGGTCTGTTTGAGGTTGTGCTGACGTGATTTTGTGTGGCCCTGGCCCAAAGTATAGTGCTCAGAAGAAGGCACGTCCCATCAACTCCCAAGATTGTAAGGACGTGGTTCACTATTTAACACCGAACACCTCATCTTCCACAGCCACCAGTGCTACTACCGCTGCATTTGACACTTTGCAGGAGTTATTTAGTGGGGAATTCACTGATTCACAGCCATTATTGTTACAACAAGATAAAGGCACTAAGCAAGTCACACCACCTCATATGTTTGAGTTAGGCAACACTATGGACGTAAGGTGTGAGGAGGGGGAGGATGAAGTACCTGCTGTTGGTGCATTTTATGAGGTGTCTGAGGCAAGCAAAGCTGGGGAGGATGATTATGATGATATGGATTCCAATAGAGGAGATAAACTGGGGGACAGTTCAGAGGGGGGAGTCAGAGAGAAGTAGGAGGAGACTAGTTCCTGAAAGAAGCAGGGGGAGCTCGTCATCAGAAACAGCTGGTGGCAGTGTCCGGCACCATGTATCACCAGCCATTGGACAGCCAGCTAACATGCCCTTCAACTGCTCATGCCACCATAGTGCCCACACCCCTGGGCTCAGCGGTGTGGACATTTTTTTGTGTCTGCCTCAGAGAGACAGATTGTGTCTCTCTGCCGCCGAAAATTGAGCCGTGGAAAGGCCAACAGCCGCGTAGGGACAACTGCCTTACGAAGGCACATGGAGAAAAGGCACAAACTGCAATGGGAAGACCACCTGAGAAAAAGCAGCACACAAAAGAAAATCCATCCTCCTCCTCTTCCTCCTTCAGGTGCATCATCTTCAGCCGCTTTCTCACGTGCACCTAGGGCTGATCGTAACAGCTGAATTCTGATTTCGCCAAAATTTGGTGTACCGCATGCAAAAAAACGAATTTCTTGTTCCGAATTTGTGTTCCAAGTGCATTTCAATTGAATTAAATAGTGCCAACTTCCGCGGTTAATTGTAATGCCCCCATAGATGCTAACATCACCATATTTGCCACGTATGTTAAGCAGATGAGTAGGAACATAGTAAAAAAAATTTTGTGAAAAGACCTTATAGTTTTTGAGCAATTCGATTTCAAAATTTCATAGGAAAAATGGTTTTTAAACTGTGTAAAATGATACTGCTGTAGTACAGGTTACTGCATTCCGAGTTCTGTATACATATTGTATACATTTCATGAAAACAGACAGCGTGGGGTCCCCCCTCCCAAGCCTTCTTAACCCCTTGTCCCCCCATGCAGGCTGGGATAGCCAGAATGCGGAGTCCCGGCCACGTGGGGCTTCGCACCCTGAGCTATACCAGCCCGTATGGTCCCTGGTATGGGGGGTCTCTGGAGGAGAGGGACGGCCAAGCCTCCCCCTCTCCCCCAGAGCCCTTGTCCAATCCATGGACAAGGGGCTCTTCCCCACCTCCGGTGCCCAAGGAGCAGGTGGGGGACGCCAACGTCCAGGGGGGGGGGGGGGTTCATGGTGCCATCCGGGGGTCCCCTTTAACAAGAAGATCCCTGGAGGCCGCCCCCTCCCCAGGTGAAATGAGTATAGGGGTACACAGTACCCCTTACACATTTCCACAAAGAGTTAAAAAAATAAATAAAAATACGACAACGAAAAAAAGTCCTTTATTGTTCTAGATTAACCAAGGATACCTTGCGATATGCCAGTATCCTCAGGAGTGGTCCCACACCAGTATCCTCTTAGGACATCCCACCACCCTCCCACACCGACAAACTCCCGCCACTGAATGGTCACAGTCAGCCTCTGCATCTGTATAGCAGAGGCTGGGAACACGAAAATTTTGCCTTTGAAACAAGAAATTTCGGCAAACAGTGATGCAATAAAAATGGCCACTGGGAAATCCCCGAACGCTGGAGGCCATATTAGAGTGGAGAAACCAGCCATTTTTCCACATAGATGTGCTTTGAGTCCTATGGGAGAAAAGCGCTTTACAAATGTTATTGTATTGTATTATTGTATCTCTGGCACACAGCATTGGGTCAAGGGTCCATCTGACCACGGATGCCTGGTCTGCCAAGCACGGTCAGGGCAGGTACATTACTTACACAGCCCATTGGGTCAACGTGGTGACTGCTGGCAAGCAGGGAGTAAGTGGCTGTGCGGCGGACCTAGTTGTGACACCTCCACAGCTTGCAGGCAGGCCTCCTGTCACCTCCTCTCCTCCTGCTACATCCTCTTCGCTGTCGTCCTTCTCCTCCTCCTTGGCTGAGTGGCAGTTCAACTCTACTGGTGCTGCGATCTCCTCTCCAGCTACACAGCCCCATCTCCCCAGGGCCTATGCTGCATGCCAGGTACGACGGTGTCATGCCATCTTAGACATGTCTTACCTCAAAGCAGAGAGCCACACTGGAGCAGCTCTCCTGGCTGCTCTTAACAAACAGGTGGATCAGTGGCTGACACCGCACCAACTGGAGATCGGCAACGTGGTGTGTGACAACGGCAGCAATCTCATTTCGGCTTTGAATTAGGGAAAGTTGACACATGTACCTTGCATGGCACATGTGCTGGATCTCATAATTCAGATATTTGTGTCTAAGTACCCAGGCTTACAGGACGTCCTGAAGCAGTCCAGGAAGGTGTGTGGTCATTTCAGGCGGTCTTACACGGCCATGGCATGCTTTGCCGATATTCAGTGGAGAAACAATTTACCGGTGAGGCGCTTCATTTACGATAGCCCAACTCGCTGGAATTCAATGCTCCTGATGCTACAACAGGGGAAAGCCGTCAAACAGTATCTCTACAACTACAGTCAAAGGACATGCTCTGGGGAGATGGGGATGTTCTGGCCGAAGTACTGGACACTCATGCGAAATGCCTGCAGGATCATGCGGCCGTTTGAGGAGGTAACAAACCTGGTGAGTCACAGTTAAGGCGCCATCGGCGACTTGATTCCATATGCTTTCTTCCTGGAGCGTGCCGTGCGTAGAGTGGTGGATCAAGCTGTGGAGGAGCAGGAACAGGAACAGGAGGAAGAGTTGTGGGATCAATTCTCAGCAGAAGCAGATGATTCCTCAACACCTGCGGCAGCACAGAGGGTGGAGGAGAAGGAGGAAAAGTCGTGTGGGGAAGAGGAGTCAGATGATGAGGAAGGTGTTTTTTTTTTTTTTTTTTTTGGAGGAGGAGGAGGAGGAAGAACTGCAGTAGGTGTCACAGGCGGCTTGTGCTGCTCAACTTTCCCGTGGTATTGTTCGTGGCTGGGGGGAGGAGGTGAACTTACCCGACATCACTGAGGAAGAGCAAGAGGAGATGGATAGTACGTCTGCAGCCAAATTTGTGCAGATGGCATCTTTCATGCTGTCCAGTCTGTTGAGGGACCCCCGTATAGAAAAACTCAAGGGGAATGAGCTGTACTGGGTGGCCACGCTACTAGACCCTCGGTATAGGCACAACGTGGCGGAGATGTATCCAAATCACCAGAAGGCAGAAAGGATGCAGCACTTGCAGATTAAACTAGCAACTATGCTTTACAGTGCGTTTAAGGGTGATGTCACAGCACAACGGAATAAAGGTGCCACTGCCAGTAATCCATGACCACGCAGGCAAGGACAGAACGCTCTAGCGATCTCATGGTAATATCGGACATGTGGACATTCTTTAGTCCAACGTCTCGCCTTAGCCCTTCCGGATCCACCCTCCACCAATGCCTGGACTGGCAGGTAGCCAACTACCTGGCCTTAAGTGTGGATGTAGACACTGTGAGCAGTGATGAACCCCTGTCTACTGGGTGCGCAGACTTGACCTGTGGCCAGAGCTTTCACAATTTTCCATCCAACTTCTGTCTTGACCTGCCTCAAGCGTCCTGTCAGAAAGGACCTTCAGCGCAGCTGGAGGCATTGTCACTGAGAAGAGAAGTCGCCTAGGTCACAAAAGTGTTCAGTACCTCACCTTTATCAAAATTAATGAGGCACGGATCCCGGGGGCTACTGCCCACCCGAAGAATAAGTCAGTCCCCACATAGCATCTCTGCCTGCAGGCCACTTGACTGCCTTCTCCGCCACCACCAACAGGGTCCAGGACTCCAGGCGGATTCCTGAATTTTTAAGGCCGCTGCTAGCAGCAGCCGCTATAATAATTTTTCTGGTGCGTGTACATGCCTGCCTAATTTTTCTGGCTGCACTGCAGCTGCAACAACAAATCAAAAGGCATGTACATGTGTCAATTCCCCTTCATAATCGTTAACTGGCCGCAGGTGAAGGGGCTTGCGTATCACAATGAAGCAATGACAGACGGCTATATAAGTGTCTTGGGGGGGGGGAAGGGGCACACCCAAGATAATAAGGTCGTTGCTTTATTGTGGACAGACCAAATTCGAACAGCTGGACAGTCACTGTTCTGTCATTGAGCTACCTCAGCCCGGCGACCATATGGGCTGGAAAGCCGCCATCACCTGCACTTCTGCTCGTCATGTTGCGCACCAGTCCAGCACGGCCATCACTACACAAACAGCTGTGTGCGGTGCGTTACACAGTGAGTTTGGTCTGTCAGTGTGAAGCAGTACTCTAATTACACTACCTGATTGATGTATACACACGCGAGATGTTTTAAAGTGGTATTGTCACCATAAAAATCAAATTTCAACAGCAACTGGTCTGAGTTTATTAAGTGATAAAGATGTTAATCCTGCATTCAAAACTTGCAAAACTTTTTCTGCTGTTATGGTTTGGAGTTATCACATACTTTATGAGCGCTGGCCTTAGTGTCAAACAGTTGAATGCTGGGAGTTATTTTTATCTATAATATATTCCTCCTCTTCCATTTCTTTCCCTGCATTGCTGCTTATCAGAAAAACCCTCTGATCACTTGTGTTTACAACAGGCATGGGCAAACTCGGCCCTCCAGCTGTTACTGAACTACAAGTACCACAATGCATTTGCCTTTATGAGTCATGACTGTGGCTGTCAGACTCCTGCAATGCATTGTGTGGACTTGTAGTTCCTTAACAGCTGGAGGGCCAAGTTTGCCCATGCCTGGTTTACAAGCAAGGCTGAGGTGACTCAGTGATTGGATGTGTAAATAAAAAAAGACTGTGCAGTTGTTAGTATACACCTCAGTGGGAGTGTCTAAAAACTCTGGGAGGAGGGCAGCTAATGAATGCACAATGAGTAAGAGAAGGGAGGGGGGGAAACAAGAGTCAGGGAGGATATGATGTCAGCATTAGCTTGGCAAGATGGCCACTGCCTAGAATAGGATTTTCCGCTTTTCCTTTGTAAAATTCACAGGAATCATTACGTGGATAGCACAATACATCTGTTATGTAAGTAGAAGTAGTATTTATCTACTTATATATGTGTTTTTAATTTCTAGGTTAGCATGGGTGTCGCTTGTTCTTTAAAGCACTTTAGGTCTCCAATTTAGCATGCAATGTGATTTCTGCCCTTAAAACGCTGCTGTGCATCAAATCCAGATTTTTCCCCGGGACTTTTGGCGTGCATCCCACTCCGCCATGCAAAAACTCAGATGTTAGACCCCTTGAAACATCTTTTCCATCACTTTTGTGGCCAGCATAAATGCTTCTAGTTTTCAAAGTTCGCCTCCCCATTGAAGTCTATTGCGGTTCGAAAAGTTTGCACGAACCGAACTTTTTGCGGAGGTTCGCGTTTGTGGTTTGCGAACCTAAAATTGGAGTTTTGAGCCATGTCTACTCTTCATTACATTTTTTCTCTAATGCTGTGACCACCCTCACCCTCCAGGTCCCCATGTAGCCATCGTACTGCCTAGCCATGGGCGGGGAGGAAGTAGCAGTTCTTTTTTATTTTCTGCCCGTCCCTGGTAACGCTCCCTTACAGCCTCGCTTATGGTTCCTGATAATGCAGATAAAGCGGAGGAGAACTGTAACGTTCGTGCGCTTCGGCATAGTTGTAATTCTTGTGCAGCATAGTTGGGCAATACGTTAAAGCCCAAATCCAAAGAAAAAGTATTTCACTTTCAGATGTTGTGAAATGGATTTAATACCTATTTGGGTCTCACTACTGCCTGTGTTTCCAATGGGAAGATTGTTTTCCCACTTCCAGGACCATAATACTTTTTTTTTTTATACCAAATTTAGTGATTCTGGAGATAGGACACTAGGGATAGTAAAACTTGATGGAGGTTGTAACTTTTTCCAACTTAAAGGAAACTCGAGGTAAAAAGAAATCAAAAAGATTAACAATTGCATCTCCTTCCCTGTTAAATGGGTATCACCTACATTAACCAGCTGGGCGGTATGGACGAGCTCCTTTTTATCAAATAAAAAGAAGCACACGCAGCCGGCACTTTGCCAGCCGCGTGTGCAATCTGATCGCCGCCGCGGCGCTGCGATCCACCGCGTACAGCGGCGAAAGAGGGTCCCCCCGCCGCCCGAGCCCAGCGCAGCCAGACCAAACAGTTCCAGCCAGCGCTAAGGGCTGGATCGGAGGCGGCTGACGTCAGGACGTTGGCTGACGTCCATGACGTCACTCCGCTCGTCGCCATGGCGACGAGAAAAGCATAACAAGAAGGGCCGCTTATCGCGGCCTTTCTTGTTACTTCTGATCGCCGTCCGGTCGCCAGCCTGGCGATCTTAATAGAACATCAGGCTGGTTAAGGTATTTTGAAAATTGTTGTGACAGCGCTCCTCTTCTTATTGACTATATATCTGCAATAAACAAGCTCCACATAGTGCATTACCAATAATACAAATTGAATGCATGCACATCCACCCAGTGATAATTAGTGTTTTGTTTTCCACTCCACGTGACATCCAAATCCACTCCCTCCAATGCAGCCGCTCACCGGATAGATGCCACCTCAAACTCCAGGTGGGTCTAACGCTTTGCCGCACGGCAACAAACTTCACAACTCCAGTACTTCAACTTGTATAAAATCTCCAGTTTAATCCACAAAGATCATGTAAAAACAAATAGATGGCACATAGCATAATACTGTTTGCACACACAATTTCCTGGCCTGTGCACTCCAGTACACTCACTTGAATCAAAAGGTTATGCGCATATCGGGCTTCTCAGCCCAGCAATATCGTTCTCTCACCGCGGCGTCGGCGTCCCGTACTCCCGCTGTCCCGACTGTACCAGCGCTCAGTCTCCTTGCATGCGTCCCGCTGCTCTGTGACGTCAGACGCACCTGACTCCGCCCTACGCGTTTCTTCCAATAGGACTCATCAGGGGCTGACGTCACAGGCACGCCGACGTCTGTTATAGCAGCGGGCTCCTGCCCGCTGCCCGCTGCTATAACAGACGTCGGCGTGCCTGTGACGTCAGCCCCTGATGAGTCCTATTCTCACCATTTTTTCTCATTTAAGGTACCCTTTAAGTTGCCTTCATTTTTCCTAACATATCCTGTATATTCAGGTTTATAGATATATGTATCGTATTTTGTCAAGGATTGTTTCAAGTGGGCTGCTCTAAGGCTGCTTTCACAGTGAGACGTTACAGGCGCACGTTAGTGCAGCCTGTAATGCACCCCACCGCACAGCAATGAAAAATCAATGGGCTGTTCATAGTGCCCACGTTGCGTTACACAGTAACGCTGCACGTTCGTTTGAAGTGCAGCGTACTGTGCGTTCTAGTGGCTTAAGCCGCGTTAGACTGTATGCACATGCTCAGTATGGAGTTTTTTGTATTTCAGGGGCGGAGAGGCCGCTACGTAGCCAGGCACATGGCTGCTTGACATTCAGTGCACTTGCTACTGACCACGTGATGCGGAGAGCTCCGCTCACGTGGTCTCCGCAGAGCCTCCGACAGAGCAGGCGCACCAAGAGCTGCTTGTAATGCGGCTCTTGGTAGCGTCCTGCTCCCACACCACCAGGCGTTGCGTTAGGGGCACGTTATGTACCCTATAACGTCCCCTAAACGCAACGTCTTGGTGAGAAAGCAGCCTAAATGCCATGTCTTAATCTGCATTTAGTAGGTTCAACAGGCCTTTAATCAGCATTATACCCAGCCCTTTGCATTAGGAGTTCTATATTTTTGTACTGGCAAGGAAGATTTGTTCAAGAGTTGTTTCCGAGGATTAAATGCCAAGGGGACTCCGTATCGATTACTAATTGAATTTGCCTGTGACATGTATTCTACCACTTACTCAGTTTGAGAAGTGCTCAAACACAAATACATTTCGGAGACAGAGGCAGTCAGTGAGAACTGCGGGCTTTGCCAAGTGCCATTATTGGAAATTAGAAGCTGACAACACGAAAAGTACATCATGTAAATCTGGCACATAATTCTCCTGGAACAGAAGCAAAGTATGATGCCTGAAATAAGCAAATTACAACTCACACTATATCTGCTGATTTTTAAAAAGCTTTCAGTGCTGCTTGAGTGATAACATCAGTATACAGTATTAAATTACTTTAAAACCTTGTACAGTATATAAAATCTTGAAGGACCCAATTTAGGACATTTTAATTGTTCTGTCCACCATGGCACATTGTAAACAGTGAGACAGCTGATTCCAGAACCAAAATCTGAATATATTAGCCAACTAAATTCAGACTTCTGAGGAATTAGGCTTGGCATTGTTCAATAAATGCAGGAAATGTACCGGTAACTATGGTAAACCGTATGTAATGTATGTACTTCTGGTAAGTAGTCAGTCCAGGGATCAGATTCCCAGGACATAATTGCCAGGCTAATAAGTCTGGTTAAACAGTTCAATGACAAATCTCCAGTAACACCAGGCAGTGATTAAGTGATTTAATTGGATGGAATGAACTGTAAAGTTTATTTGAGTTAACTGTTGGTCACCTATGACTGAAGCTCACATTCAGGAACAATGTTTAAAGGCATTTAATGGAACTGTTGTACACGCATTACGCATAGAAATACAGTATTGTATTTGCAGATACAAATGCAGCATAAGATAGCTCTACATTTCCTCCTCAACCCTCCCCAGCTGTCTGCTTACGTCCCCACTCCTAGCCATTCTATAGTCACGATAGTCAGTGGGGTAGCATGGCTTCAATTGACAGAGCTATCAATTTCCTCCCTTCTTTTTTAAAGCAGACCTAAACACATAACTTCCTCTCTGCTCTAAAAGATAAGCAACAGCATAATAACCTTTAAAGAAAAACATTTCTTTGTTACAACTTATAGACCTCATACAATAAACCTGTAGTGTTTACGTTCTGGAATTCCTGGGAGCATAGAAAGGGATAACTTTCTGGGTTTACTTATTAGCACAGAACAAGGGCTGACAGCTCTGATTAACACTTGCTGATTAGTAGCTGATAAGGGGTAATTAGACAGGCTCTTCTGTCTGAACACACACAGTGAATTTCTCAGCAACTGTGTTTAACTTGTGTGCTTTGCAAGAGTTTAGGTCTGCTTTAACCACTTCACCACTGAAGGGGTTTTACCCCTTGAGCACCAGAGCAATTTTCACCTTTCAGCGCTCCTTCCATTCATTCGTCTATAACTTTATCATTACTTATCACAATGAAATTAACTATATCTTGTTTTTTCCGCCACCAATTAGGCTTTCTTTAGGTGGGACATTATGCCAAGAATTATTCTATTCTAAATATGTTTTAATGGGAAAATAGGAAAAATGTGGGAAAAAATTAATTATTTTTCAGTTTTCGGCCATTATAGTTTTTAAATGATGCATGCTACTGTAATTAAAACCCATGAAATGTATTTGCCCATTTGTCCCGTTTATAAAAACGTTTAAATTATGTCCCTATCACAATGTTTGGCACCAATATTTTATTTGGAAATAAAGGTGCATTTTTTTCAGTTTTGCGTCCATCCCTAATTACAAGCCCATAGTTTATAAAGTAACAGTGTTGTACCCTCCTGACATAAAAATTTAAAAAGTTCAGTCCCTAAGGTAACTATTTATGTATTTTTTTAATTGTAAATTTTTATTTTTTTTTTAATTACAAAAAAAAAAAAAAGGGGAGTGTGGGAGGTAATGAGTTAATTTTTTGTGTATAAGTAATGAATTTGTATGTGAAAAATGATTTAGGGTGTAGTTTTACTATTTGGCCACAAGATGGCAACAGTAACTTTTTGTTTAATGCGACCTCCAAGCGTCCTTCCGGACGCTTGGAGGAAGTACTAGGAGGCTGGGTAAGTTGTTTTTTTTCACAATGATCGCGCTGCTTAGCGGAAAAGCAGCGGAACATTACGGGGCTTAGATCAACGAACGGGAATGGATTTTCCCGTTCATTGATCTCCGGGCGAGCAGCGGGCGGCGTGTTTACGAGCGGGAGTGCGCGCTACAGCGAGCGGGAGCGCGGAAAGTACGGATTTCTCCGTCCCTGGGGGTTAAAGGATGGAAAAAGGGACAGAGAAATTCGTACGGGCGGGGGTAAAGTGGTTAAAGAGACTCTGTAACAAAATTTTCAACCTTAGTTCTTCTATCCTATAAGTTCCTTTGCCTGTTCTAATGTGCTCTGGCTTACTGCAGCTTTTCCTAATTGCACAGTGGCTGTGTTATCTCTGTTATATGATCTAATCTGTTTCCTTCTGTCGGCTCTGTCGGGCTAAGGCTTGAATGTGTGGAATGTGCAGGGCTGCTTGTGATTGGATAGAAGTGATACACACCCTCTGCAGGCCCTCTGCAGGCTCTGTATGACTCACACACTCTGCTTATGGGAGCCTATCACAAGCTGGTTAGTTTGTTTGTAAACACTGCCTAAAACTGTTAATTACAAGCCAGGATTGCAGCAGAGAGTGGCAGAAACAGCACAGAGGGGCCCAGGAGAACATTATGAATAGAATGGTATGCTTTTTGCTGTAAACATTTTAGAGTACAGATTCTCTTTAAGCACACCTTTAATTTAAAAAGTTGCACTATTTAGGTGTGTTCATGCTCCCACATGTCTAATTGTCTATACAGTTGTTAGAGAAATTCCCTTTAGTCACATGAGCAGACATCTGTGTACAAACTATAGAGCTGACAGTATATGTGGGAGATCCTTTCTCTGCAGAGAACTTAACCCTAACCCCCCCCCCCCCCCCCACACACACACACACATATACACACACACACACACACACACACACTTCCTCCCTCTGCTCCCACCTGTGGGAAGGGTCAGCTTTTAGTTCACAGAAATAGTTTGGATAGTACCCTCTCTACATTTTCTCCTGCAAGTGATGATGGGATAGAGGTAGCAGTATGGACGGCTTATGGATTGATGTTCGGTCTAGCTAATCTGAAGTGACATTAGTGTCATTAGCACAGACAGTCATGGGGGGTCTCAGACTTAAATATTAACCTGAACCAACATCTTCAGGCGACAGGTAAAGCTCTGCCCCCCTACTCGACAGTGCAATTGTGTCCATGTTCTAGAACAGTGTTTCTCAACATATTATTGGTATGTCCCCTTTTTAAAGCCCTTTACTCACCAAGTACCCCCTAGCATAGGAAACATTATCACAAGTACCCCTGACAAATATATATTTAATTGTAGTACATGATAAATGGTTCTAAACAATTTCCAAGCATTTACTATTGCTTTTAATTAGCTAAAACACTAATTTGGTGCTGTTTAAATAAGATTTATCATTTTCTAAATCTCTAAATTTCTTATTCCTGGTTAAGTATACCAAGCCTGAGTGCCCCCTGGAACCATCAGAAGTACCCCCTGGGGTACGCGTACCACATGTTGAGAACCTAGGTTCTAGAAGATTGCCGAAGCTCTTTGGAAACCTCTGCCTGTGTTGCTGTAGCCCGGCCCAGAAGCTTCGATTGTCGAGCTAGGGTTGTGCTGCGGCAACGCAGATGAGCATGGCCGGGGCCTTGATTAAAAACAGTATGGATTATTTGGGCTCAACTTTATGAGCATTGTTGCAACTGCTTCACACCTCCCAGAAGATCTACAAACTTGGTCACCCTCAGAGTCTACCTCTAAACCTTTGGAGACAGAACTTACTGCCATGCTGCCCCTAACTCTTGGAACTCCTTGCCACACTCAATCCAGACATCTCCATCCCCAAAGGCATTTAACGAGGAACTGTAGTCAAGGATCAAACTTCATCCCAATCAGTAGCCGATATCCCCTTCCCCACAAAAAAAATCTTCAAACGGATCATCAGGGATCTCTGTATGGCTGATATTATGGCGAACCCCTTCCCACAGTGTGATGTCAGCACCTAGGTACTGACATGACACTGTGGGAGCCTTGTTGCATTGTGGGAAATAACAGCTGTTAGCAACTGCCAAAAATACAGCATCTCCTTCCACAGACATCACCTGCCAGCAGTGAATATGTCACCATGTGATACATTTCATAATGTAAATCAGGGAGAGGAAAGATTTTACAATGGGCAAACACTGACTAAATAATTTATACAGAATTATTGTAAAAATTTTGCATTTTTTTGCATTACGTTATTTTCACTGCAGTTCCACTTTAATAATGATCTGTGTTGTCTAAAGTGGTCTTAAACTCAGCATTTCTTCTTTGCTCTATAAGATTATTTACAGCCTTAAGTACCAGAAAATAAAATTGTAGCAGAAGAGTATTCAAACAGTTAAACACAGAACTTTGTTTTGCAGTGGAAATCCCCTGCAGTTTGTGATCCGCTTCCGAAGAAGAGATAACATTATCTTTTGTTTACATTCCTCTGTTGCTACTGCTTGGAACTGCTTGGAACTGACAAGCAGAGACAAATGAAAAATTATAACTAGATAGCTGCTGTATTTACTGTATATATTAAAATCTATTAATACATTATTAATAAATTAAATTCTACCTATGCATATGCATAGCCTGGGCGCGCTACCAGTAAAATTGAGAATTGCGCAAAAAAAGTGGGATCAGCGCATCACCAGGCCGCCTCTGAATGGCCTCAGCTCAGAGATGCGCTGAGCCCCCCCAGAAACTGCAAACGCACCTTGAACCCAAACAGAGGCTCTGCATATACACCAATTCTCAATGTTACTGGTAGCGCGCCCAGGCTATGCATATGCATAGGTAGAATTTAGTTAGTGTTAGGTCCCCTCCCATGGAGGAAAGACTTCTTCGACAGTGGGAGGGACAAGTACCTAACAAATTGCAAATTGTTAGTGAAACTAACATCCTCCAAGTGGTAGACAGGTCATGTGTATGCTCATTGTGTATTTGAATCCCATGAGTGGGGTGTGCACTTTTTTGCAGGTAAGCACTCATCTGTTTTTAAGTAGCGCTGTTCATTTCTTTGCTATGTTTGATTGATTTATTTCTGGTCAGCTGCTCCCACTTAATAGTTTTCCTTTGGTGTATATGCAGAGCCTCTGTTTGGGTTCAAGGTGCGTTTGCAGTTTCTGGGGGGGCTCAGCGCATCTCTGAGCTGAGGCCATTCAGAGGCGGCCTGGTGATGCGCTGATCCCACTATTTTTGCGCAATTCTCAATTTTACTGGTAGCGCGCCCAGGCTATGCATATGCATAGGTAGAATTTAGTTAGTGTTAGGTCCCCTCCCATGGAGGAAAGACTTCTTCGACAGTGGGAGGGACAAGTACCTAACAAATTGCAAATTGTTAGTGAAACTAACATCCTCCAAGTGGTAGACAGGTCATGTATATGCTCATTGTGTATTTGAATCCCATGAGTGGGGTGTGCACTTTTTTGCAGGTAAGCACTCATCTGTTTTTAAGTAGCGCTGTTCATTTCTTTGCTATGTTTGATTGATTTATTTCTGGTCAGCTGCTCCCACTTAATAGTTTTCCTTTGGTGTATATGCAGAGCCTCTGTTTGGGTTCAAGGTGCGTTTGCAGTTTCTGGGGGGGCTCAGCGCATCTCTGAGCTGAGGCCATTCAGAGGCGGCCTGGTGATGCGCTGATCCCACTTTTTTTGCGCAATAAATTAAATTAATTAAATTAATATTAATAAAATGCAATGGCAGCTTTCAGAGCAGATAAACTGTACCTTGGCACCTTGTAATGTGTAAAAAAAAAGGCAATATTGCTTGTGCACAAAAGCAAATATGATAACTGTATGGGTAATAAAAAGTAGGAAAAAACATTTTTATTGAATGTTATGTAAAAAGTTTTATTCCACTTTAATGCCAAAACGCACATCTATGTGAATTACAGATATAATCAGAAAGCATAGAGGTGAGAACAGCACTGGCCTAGGCAAACAGGCAGCACGGCCAATCAAACCTAGAATTACAGTTCTTTTAAGACATGTTGTAAGCAGGAAGGTGACAGCTGCGAATTGCACTTGTTCAAAAGAGACATTATCAAAACTATAGATTGCATAGCTTAATAGCTGGCTTTGATGTTTAAAATTATTATTCGGGTCTTAAATGTAGACATGAAAAGTGGCTACTATACATTGTGATTTCCTCTGCCTTATGAATCTGACCCTTCAAGAAGCACTGCTGCAGCCAGAATCATTCAGGGAGAAGACAAGCATGTAGCCTCTGATTTGCAGCTCTTTTGGCAGATTATTAGTTCCCATCACTGCACAATGCCTCTCATTTTAGTCCTTCCAGTCAGCCTAGCAATTACATCAATGGCTCACAAGACACTGGAAGATTTTTTTAAAGACATAAAAGGCAGGAATTGGCAGTTTTGATCAGGAAGTACATTTTGGAACAGCTAGCTGCAAATTCAGTGAGGCTTAATTTCACTCACAGTCTAAGGCACTTTCCCATCACTTGTACATTACGGATAATGGGCTGCTAGAGTAACATTTCTAGAATCTATATGTGCAGGCAATACCATTGTTAGGATATAAGTGGATTAGCATAAGACAGTCTGACCATCTAGTTACAGTTGTCTATTATGCCTACACAGAATGAGCAAGTCAACATGTACTATGTAACATGCTGTTAAATTTAAAGTGAAAGGGAAAAAACAAACACAGAAAAAAGTTGCATAGACTCTCACAGTAAGTCAGCTATTTCAGAATATACAATGTTCAGCCAGCATGGTGGATCAGAGTCGCAGCCATGAGTATCAATAAATCATTAGCAATGCATTCAGTTGTAGAAACAGAACAATACTGAATTCAGTGTGGATGCTGAAATCCAATAGCTTATTATTATTGGAAATTGGTTTCAGTATATTCTGAAATTTTGATCCTCTAATTACGTACTTTCTATTCCTCTGTCTGATTCCTGCTTGCACAAATTCTAAATGGAGCAAACTAGAGAAATCACTCTCTGTTCTCCCCTCCGTGTCATCTATTGATCATTTTCTGCTGGATATAACTGGTACATCTTCATATAAACCAGCGCACAACATCACTGCAGTGCCTCTGGTCAGATCTGCTTTAAAGTGGTCTGAAACTCAGCATTTATTCTTTGCTCTAAAAGATTACTTACAGCTTTAAACCTACTACAAAAAATAAAATTGTAACAGAACAGCATTCAAACAGTTAAACACACCACTTTGCTCTGCACTATAAGCCCCTTCAGCTTCTGATGCGCATCCGAAGAGGAGAAAACATTATCTTTTTTTTTACATTTCTCTGTTGTTACATTCTTAGGCGCGCTGAAAAAGAGCTCTCTTTGCTTCAAGCATGCACACAGTTCAAAAGAGCTCACTAGAAGATTTTAATATAGAATTATAACAGCTATGAATAAAATGCAATGGCACCATTCAGAGCAGATAAACTGTACTTTGGGAACTTGCAATTTGTAACTGGACAAAATTAATTGTGCACAAAGCAAATATAGTAACTTTGTGTAATAAAAAGTAAGAAAACACACTTTTATTGAATGTTATGTCTGTGAGTTTTATTCCACTTTAACCACTAGCCGGCCGTGTCACGCCGATGGGCGTGGCCACGGCAGCAGCCCCAGGGCTACCTATCGCCGATTGGCGTAAGGTCCTGTGGGCGTGTTTTGCAGGAGATCACGCTCAGCTATCAGCCTCCCAGCAGCGATCGCCGCTAGGAGATGTTAGACGGTGAAACTGCCATCTATTTACATGGTACAGCACTGCGATTTACGGCAGTGCTGTACCCCCTCCCCCCCTCCCCTCCCAGGATGCACAAGAGCAATTAGCTCTTATTGGCTGAAGCCTATGACAGCCGATCGCTGTCATAGGCTGGCTAGGGGAGGAAGTAGTTAAGAAACATAAATCCATTTTCATAACAAGGTGAACCACTGCAGTGGTTTCTCAGCAAGTAAATATAAGACTTGCTTCAGAAAGACTTTGTTGCACTGACTTGCTTGTACATAGTTGAGCAATGTTTACGCTGGGAAAAGATCCCATTTGGCTGTACAAATATATATAAATGTATATATTCACAAACATAAGCTCCCATTTGACCAATGCATATTGAATTAATTATAGAATAACTAAGATTACAGCTTTTATTAGCAAAACGACTACAACAAAATTACCACGTAACTTGTCTTTAACTGAATAAACCCACAAACAATTTTATGCTATGTCTGCATTTTCAGCAATAAGTCAACTGATGCATGTACATACGTAGGTTTATTAAAAATGGATGAATTCCTCCTATTGTAAAACCTGCAGCCTCAACTGAAATGATCTCCTTTATATATACAAGCTGTCGTTTGTAGTTTCTCACACCTGCCTAAATGAGCAAAGTACAAACGACAAACCTCATGTTCACCGGGGTTATATGATGGGTAGGAGGTGCAACAACACTGCAACAATTTATACTTTTACCAATATAGCTCTGAAATGGACGATGCATTTAATAGCAACAAGACAGAATTCTGGAAGTAGGATGAAGCCAACCTGAACACATACACACATTATCAATATAGCCCTAATGTACTACTGTGTTTCCCTGAAAATAACCCGCGTCTTTAAAAAAAAAACACATTCCACTACATCATAAGGTTCAAAACCCTAATTTCCATCATGAATTTCTCATAATTGACTATTTCTTTTTACATGTACAATAATCTACATTTACAGAGAGCCTGGCACTTGCCAATCCGTATTATTTTGGGTATCCTGGGGTTTATTAGTGCGCTTCTTTGAAGGGGGGGAGGGGTCTCCTTTCCTTGGTGAAGGGTCTATCTGTCCTGCTGCATTCTGTTGCCATTTGATTTAAAATTTGTACATGCATACCGTAGCAGCCTGTACACTATTTAAATTTCCTGTATATGTACTATAACTAGAGCTTATTTTTGAAATGGGGCTTATATTTAACACATCCTCAAAAATCCTGAAAAATCATGGCCACAAGACTGACACAAAAGCATAATCTGAACCTTGGACCTTAAACACTCAGGGCCATATCCTATTCAAGGTGATAAGCAGCTTGCAGAAAGGATTACCCGCAAATCCTATAACCAGTTTCCTTTGCACGATGGCCAATTGTTAGGGAGCGATGCTCCCATGCTACAGGTGATGGGGAGTGAAGATTTACGCTGTGGTGCTGTCCGCTGTGGTGCTGTCCTTCAGCACCACAGGTCTCGCTCAACAGAGATGCACACACACCCACCGAACATCTTCGACCGCTGCATCTAGCAGTCTCCTTTAATAAGGAGACACCCATAGCTCCTCATCAGGTCGCAGCACATCACCAAAGCTCCCTGCAGCTGCACCTGTTTCCCCTTAGTAATTTACCTGCCGCCGCCAAACACTCCCACGTCTCGTCGCAAGTCCCGATGTTGCGATTATAGTGTATCTCTAACTGTAATTACTGTCTATTAGAGCCCCGGCAAAGCATCTTTGAAGCTCCTGCTGGGGCTCCCCATTGGTCCACTTTCTGGACCAATGAAAATGGTCCAGACAGTGGACCAATTGGGAGCCCCAGCAGGATCTTCAAAGATGCTATGCGTATGTATGGATCGGTCGTCTTCAGGAGCATTTGGGCTCCCGAAGATTTCCGAGGCCACTTGCAGTTGTGAAAGTGGGCAGTCTCCAACCCGGAGTCAGAGACTGCTAACGCGGGATCCAGCAGTGGAACACAGGGACCATAGGAGGAATGGGAAGGCTCTATAGGAACCTTGCCTTCCTTCTCCTGAGTACCTGAGTGAATATCTGTTTTTTTTGTTTTTTTAAAAACCCTTCAGGCTCACTTTAAAAGCTTAGGAAACTATATCATGCAACTGTCAATGACATATTGCTCTAATATATGGCATAAACCTTTTTTAATTTAAGGCAATTTAAGGCACAAACAATATAAAACAGCTTAAAAATTGATTCATGCAATACTGTCAAACATCCCCTGAAATAGAAATAACATACTTAAAGATGTTTACAGCTTGAGTAATTAATGTAGAAATTGTTTTATATGCCTGTTACATTAACAGCATTATGGCCTCAACCCATTACCCAATTTTTAAATAGTAGTATCACTAAACAGAGAACCAGTTAAAAATAAAGGCCATCTTACCTTCCAGTAAGTCCCTTGCCAGACCAGGTTCAGCCCCTGTTGACCGAACAAAGTCTGACAGGACTGAGTCCATATCCAGAGTCATGTGATCATGTAGTGACGCTGCTTAAAAAGCAGCAGCAGGAAGAGAATGATGCTAATAAAATAGATCCATCTGAAAATAAAATGGAAAAAAATCAACATTTACTGATTGAATTTCCTTCAGAAACAGAGCATCAACCACCACATTCTCTTAGAAAGGATAAACATCTAATGGTGATCTGAATTAAACTTCTATTCAGATTCAGCAAGACCTGAGCAAAAATCCACACAATTTAACACATTTTAACGTAGGAAATAAATACTCTTAATGTGCTTACATAGTTATTAAATATGTGAAGTCAGCAAACACCAAACTGCCATCACACCCAATTTTCAAATTCAAAAAGCAATTACCTGGTACACATTGATCTATTTCATAATGAAAATTAGGTTAGTAAAATAAGAAAATAATTTTTTGATACATATTTTGGTACCATATCTCACTACAGATCAAGAGTTTGCACTGAGCCTTACTAATTCTTTCATTCAAAAAAGATCAAAAGACTGGGGCCCATATGCAATTCACTTTTTCTCCAGAGTTTCTCCTAGGAGATCCATTTTCATGTTCAATTTACAATAACTTTTTAGCACTTTGCAATGAAAAAAGTAAGACAAAGTGGGTGAAAAAGTAATGTTCAAATTATTTAGAGTATTCGTTTGCTTGCTGGTGATGTAAAAGGCATTTTATGTACAAGTTGTGAAAATACCCTTCCTATTATCCTCTTTGTTCCTATTTTCTTAATATTGTTACAGCTTCAGACTAAGCTCACAGTGGGGGCGTTGCGGTGTAACTTTGTCTTTATGGAGGCATATTAATGCAGAAAGTCACACTGCAACAGTAAGTCTATATGATGTTCAGAGTGTATCCAGAGAAAGCAATCTTTCCCAGTATCCCAATGCAGTGCATGAAGGGCATTACTGCATAGCACACGAGTTTACAGTGACAGTGAAGCATAACATTTAATTGACTGTATGCTTCACTGGATGCGATGCAATGGTCGCATAACATGCAACGTGACTTCTTCTTTCTATTGCATTCCTGTTTTTACAGGTAATGCAATGCAGTTCCTACTGAGAACATAATCTAAGGTGAAAAAGTGCACAATAAATTAAAAATGTACCTTTATTTCTAAGGCAATGATCCCCACCCAAAATTGTACTAGAAACCTAATTTAAATTTTGTGATAAATGGCATAATACAATTTATGATTTTTATCTACAGTAGCAGTTTTTATTTTAAAACTATAATAGTTGAAAACCGAGAAATATGGTATCTTTTGTAATTTGTGCCCCCTTCTGTTTCCCTTAAAATGCATAGGAAATAATTTTTTGAGGAAAAAATCTTATGAAAAAATGATGGTTGTATCAATAGGGACAATATCACCAACAGTTATTAAACCACTTCACTTAGTCAATTTCCCCTTCTCGCAGTTTCATTTCCTCTATTTACTGCATACTATGTTCCTTCAGCATCTAAACTGTAGTCATATGCATCCCTTGTTTATTGTACAGTGTTGTGCTAAATGCTGTTGCTTTACAAATAAAGAGTATTGAGAATAATATCCCGATCTACTTACTTAGTCATTCACTTAACAGCATTTCTATCTCTGTGGGGGACAGTTTTCAAAGTTATTACCCCCCAGGGCAAGTACACTGACACGATGTGAAATAATTAAAAGTGCTAATCCTTCATATCCATCAAAATATAACTCATAATTACAGTGGCTTTGTCCTTGGCTTTTTCTTTATTTTTGTTTTTTATTTTATTCTTATTGCATGTAGCAGCAATCGAGAATTGTGTATGGTAATTTCTCAATTTAGTGACCTTAACCCAATTACGGATGGCATGTAATAAAGGTGCCAGGAAATTTGGGTGCAGGGGAAGCCAAAACACTGCTCACCCTGCTTCTGCTAAAGTTCCGGCGGCGTTAATTACTAATCCTCCTCCAGGCCGCTGTGGGCCTATCGGTGGTGACTGAATTACACTGTTTTATCGTAATTTGGGCTCCGTCTCTTGACGGCTCCCAATTCAGTGACTGGGCACCACTATAGCTGCGGTCTAGGGCGGCGCCTGGTGCCCCCAAATTTCCAGCACTGTTTTGGCCTAACTCACTTAAAGCATGCTACCCACCACTATGTGTGTAGACTTAAAGAGACTCTGAAGCGAGAATAATTCTCGCTTCAGACCTCATAGATAGCAGGGGCATGTGTGCCCCTGCTAAAACGCCGCTATCCCGCGGCTAAACGGGGGTCCCTTCACCCCCAAACCCACCCCCGCAAGCATTGGTCTCAAACTTGGTCTTATATTATCTTTTCCTGGAGGCAGGGCTAACGGCCGCAGCCCTGCCTCCAGTCGCGTCTATCAGCGGCGCATCGCCGCCTCTCCCCCGCCCCTCTCAGTGAAGGAAGAGTGAGAGGGGCGGGGGAGAGTCGGAGATACGCGCTGACAGACGCGCATGGGGCAGGGCTGCAGCAGTTAGCCCTGCCCCAACCAGGAAGCGCTCCCCCGCTGCACCGAGGGGATTTGGGGGTGAAGGGACCCCCGTTAAGCCGCGGGATAGCGGCGTTTTAGCAGGGGCACACATGCCCCTGCTATCTATGAGGTCTGAAGCGAGATTTATTCTCGCTTCAGACTCTCTTTAACAATCTGGTGCAATGCTTATGCACAATATTGATCTAGCATATTTAACAAGTGGGTAGTGTGTGAAGACATATTTTACATTTTTGTAAATAATTTAATACACCTAGATTTTAGAGATTTATCCAATAAGAAATTAGTGATATTATAAAACTGCTGGAAGCATCTCCCACCTGGTTATATATGGATTTAGCGCCGCATGGTTTGGCATCAATAACATTACTGATTTTTTGCCATTTCAGGTTTACAACACTGTCTTGAGGTGGCCACATAAGTTACAATTTTTTAACTTTTTTCGATTTGACAATTTTGATAGCTTTTTTCGCTCAACTAAAGAAATGAGACTCAAAGAACTGATGTACCATACATATGTATATTCGATCTGGACACAATCACGACAAAAAAAATCAAATAAAGAATATACATTGGATTGAAAGTAAAATTGGGGATGATTATTCCACTATAACCATTACAAAAACACACAGCCAAAACAGACAAGTGAGTAAAGAAGCAGCAAATAAAGATCCCGGAGTCCACCCTCCACTGCATCCATCTTTTAAGTACTGTATAATAGTTGTACATTCTATTATTAACTTTTTAATAAACTCCAAATTTACCGATCTCAAACACAATGCATTTTTTTCCAATGATCAAATCATTCCATTCTAATCGTTTCTGTTTTCTTTTAACACAATGAAGTTTCTTTCTTCTTGAATGTAGCTACACAATTTCTTTGGATATAATAATTTCATACAACCTAACACACAACTTTCAATCTTTGAAGAAATTGATCTGATTTTTCCACTTTGCCTGATTGACAATTATCAAGAACAAACAACAACTCTGATCAAATTTCTCAATCGATTGTTTTCATCAAATTGTCATAGCATTAAATGCTTTAGTTGTAACGCATATAACAACCCTTTAGTCTGTATTTTCTGCACAACTTTCCACCAATCGCCTAACCCTAACCAATCTCCTATGCTAAATTCTATACCAGACCCCTAAGTCTCTAATCACCTTCTAAACATAAACACATCCATGAAGCCCAACTTTAGACGGAAACTTAAATGACATGTGACATGAGGAGATAGATATGTGTATGTACAGTGCATAACACAAAAATATGCTGTGTTGCTTTTCTTCTTTCTTCATCTGCCAGAAAGAGTTAATATTCAGCTATGCAACTGACAGTGTTTCTACAGCCGGGACTCTGTTAGACTATAACGTTCCCTCACTGATAAGAAATTACAGCCATAAAATACTTTTTGAGCAAAGAATTGGGAGTTTGAGAGCAGCGGATAGAGAAAAAAGGACAACATTTCATATATTTTAGCACTTTCCTTACTTAAAGGATACATGAGGCACATATAATAATGTTGATTTTAATATATTGTCTTTGAGGAAATGCATGAAATTGCATCAAAAATGTTCACTAAATCATATAAGCTATGAAAAATGTGTACAGTGTGCATAGGACCTAATTAGAGGTGCAGGAAGCATGTAAAGTGTAAATGTGGCCAGGAGTGTGCCCAATGGTTGTTTTTAACAGCGAAGGCTGAGCAGCAATACAGATGGCAATCCTACCTGCACTTATCTCCACCCAGGCCGTCATATGTTACTAACGGAGTCCTTCTTTAACAGGATGAAAACCATCTTAAAAACTAAATTCCAAGGTCAATCACTGTGTCTTATAGATACCATCGGTCCAGCATCTTGTACAGGCAGACTCGAAACAAAATACTAAACACAGAGAGCAAACAATATAAAAAAAGGCCATAAGCAAGTGCACTCTGAAAAGAATATTAGTTTATCAATGGGAAAGAAAACCAGGGCTGGCTGCCAAGAAGCTGCTAAGTGTGTCTTTGAAAAAAGGGACATTTTAACATGAAATGATCTGAAAGGAGCCCTGGGAAGTCTGGTTTCCTTTGCTGAATAGCTGGTCTCTATTAGAAGGGAAAATACACAGTGTGCCAGTGGCTGGTGCTTACCGTGGGCTGCCTGTACCATGCTGCTTCTGCTCAGAAGAGCAACAAATGCTGCTCTGTGTGACAGTGACTCATTGGCGACTAACAGAAAAGCTGAAGAGATCGCAGATATAGCAGCACATATGCAAATACACAGTTGTTTTTCAGCATTACTCGGAAATTGTGATTCTCGATAGTCCTACTTAATGTATTAGCAGTCAAGCATCAGTGTGTCTGAACGAGGGTAAATTATGGTGAAAGTGTCCACTCTCGGGGTAAACGCAGGGCTTACAGGAAGGGGTGGGCACAGAGGATTTGTAAATATTTTGGTAATTTGACATTCGCTGCTAACAGTTGAAGAGGATCATCTCAGAACATTCTAACTAGAACATTTCTGATAAACCAATACACATTCTTGTATTTGCATTTATAAGCATTCAGTTAACGGTGACGATATGATAAGTAATTAAAGGTATAAGTATAAGGGAAATCCAAAGAAACACAATGGCCTCAATTCACTAAGCAGTTTAGACTAGTCTACATATGTTTTTTAGTCTACTGATGGTTTGGTGTAATGTTTTAGACCTGTTTTTAGACCTGGTCTCACATTTAGTACTTACACAATTCACAAAGGCAAACAAGGAGTAACCACGCCCACTTTTTCTGTCAGATATTAGACCAGCTGATTTCTGATGGTAAGGCCCCATTCACACGAGCGTTTTGCCAGTGATTTTGGAAAAACGCACAAACGCTAGCGCTTTTGAAAGCGCTAGTGTAATAAAACCCGAAGAGCCCGTTCTTACTTGGGCGATTTGCGCTAACTGCCCAAAATCACAAAAGTTTGCACCATTTTCAGGTGATTTCCCGGTGATCGCGTTTCAGTGCTATAGAAGCGCTAATCGCGATTTCGGAGAAATCGTTGCACTGTCCAGTGATTTTTCCGTGTGAAATGGGGCCTAAAGTAATTCTGTGAGGTATTTTAGATGTGAGGATGGAATCTTTTGAATTAATTATGCAGGAGTTTAATTGTATGCAGAGGAGAGCTCATCAAAGGAGAAGGATGTCAGTCATAGCTACTCGTTTGTGAATTGCATCTGTTAATCATTTCTTAATCCTTCTTTACCAACCTAATTACCAAATGTTTTAGACCAGGTCTACAAACAGGTCTAAAACATTTGGTAATAGTGAATTCCCCTTTGATGCAACTGACCAAACCACCAGTAGACTAAAAACCATCAGTAGACTAGTCTAAACTGCTTGGTGAATTTAGGCCAATGTGCTAGAAAGATGGGAAGACTTTGGGAGCAGCATGAGGTATTGCTGAGGTAGCCAGCTCTAAAATGTTTGCAAATTGCAAAAGAAATGTACATACAAGATCCCATAAATTTGCAAGCATAGCTCACATGCTCAATGTTCCACACCTCAGACGTCAACCGTGGCCAGCAGGGGACATCAACAAGGGTCCGTGGTAGGTCTGGAATCCAGGCAAGCTCCGTGTGCTGGGTGATAATGGCGAAGTGTTTCAACACATCAGTGTGTCTTTGTCAAGTCAGAATCATGGTGCCTGACTTGACAAAGACACACTGGTGTGTCGAAACGCGTGCATTTCTTTTGCAATTTGCAAACTGAATTAATGGTATTGCACCATAGAGGTGCTCTCCTCTCTCTCCTTTTCCTGATACAGACTTTTCAAATCCCACCGATGAGAGAGCTGCACTGGATGCTACTTTTCCTCCTTTCATTGTCTGACACTGGCATCGGGGAACTGAGTCCAATTCACTTTGGACATAATATCCTTTAGTCCTGGTTGTAACATGCAGGGCGCGTATATTTGTCTATTGAGCTCTAAAATGTTTACTGAGGGTAGTGATGGTCATGTCTAGGAGAACTCATGGAGAAGCATGTGATTTGTTTGATCAGTTGATAAATTTGCAAAGCTCTGATTTGCTGTGATTACATCCTGCTTTAGCACATGATCATGACTAGCAAATCAGAGACTTACATATTTATCACCTGACCAAACTGATCACACGGTTCTCCTAGACATGACCATCACTACTGAGGACATCAATAATTCCTATCACAACAGCTGTTTGAGTTGCACTCTCTGTAGTGGTGGACTGTTTACCTTGCTGAAGCAATTGCACCTTTCTGAACAGATAGAACAAAATAATATATTGGTTTTTAGCACAGTATATTCAGGCATTAGCCTTTCAAATAACAGAACAGACAAAATAAATCAGAATCAAACACATTAATTTTGATTGAAAGGTGTATTTCCCTTAAAAATAGTTTGTTTTGGCTTTGTATCATTTGCAGCTGCAACAACTCCCTCTCTGACCAGATGCGATCAGAGAGGGATCTGTCTAATGGTGGATCAGACCATACAAGCGATATATGGGCAACCTTTTAGTTTTGCAGCAAATGCATAAGCATAAGCATATAAATGCTTATCAGTGCTCTCTTGCTACAAGCATTATTTGCACAAACCTGTAGACTGTATTTGACTGCAGTTCAACTGCATCATTTACAATGCTTGCCGGGGGGAAAATATGAACATAGGCACATTCTAAATAGGGTTGATACTACAGTATATGTACCCATGTTTATCTTGTCATGTCGCGTCAGTGCAGGTACGCTTAAATGTAATCTGTGGGGCTATTCTGACTTCAGCTGAAAAGTTTCTAGTAAAGCGCAATCAATTTACTGATTGATTTTCTTTGTTAGCTAGTCTTGCCTTCCAGAATGCAAACATGAACAAAAGGATTCACATGGCTCACCATAAAATGTAACAATGAAGTGATCCATATGCTGAAGCCATTAAGAGCATTTGTGCAAAATGTACTTGACAAATACGGTAGTACTTCTAGGGATGGGGCTGTACTTTTATAAAGGTGAGCTATTGTCACCATTCATTGCTATCTATTCCCTGCAGAGAAAATGATAGACATATGTTCAATACATACAGCAGATACCAGGATTCACTGAAATGTTTCCCTATGGTGACCATGCTGAAAAGCAGCACTGAAAGCAGGGGGTTTAGCTGAAGGTACAGGATATCATGCAAATGTCAATATATTATACATGTCAAACATGTCTACAGCAGTGCTCACCTTGGAAATGAGGGTGCTGCCATAGGCACCCATCCCAAAAGCTGCGATTTGCATCAATGGGAGGAAATCTGTGGCTGTTGGTACCCGATAAAATAGTAGGTGCCCAGTCTTCCTGCTCTGCAAACTGCTCTGCACCTACTGTGTAAAGCCGCAATTTGCATAGCAGGAAGATTTGTGCCTACCATTTTATCAGGCGCTCAAATCACATCCCCACATTGCTGCAAATTGCGGATTTGTGCTGGGAGTGGGGGTAGGGATTTAAAGATTAGACAACACGGGGGTGGGCTGGGGTGTTAAGGATTAGGAAAAAGTAAAGAGAGTGTTAAAGTACCACTGACCCCTGACCTAGTCCCCCGTTACTTTTAATATAATTTTGTTACTGGTGCTGTGACTAGCACGCAGCACCATCCTCCCACCTCTGGCGCACCCTGTGGCCCCATTCTGCCTTCAAATGTGGGTGGGGAGGAAGTGGCAGCTCTTCCTCCCCTCTGCCCATCTTTAGCCCCGCCCCTTCCACTCGCCGTTATAGTTCCACCATATGATTTATTGAGCCACATTAACCCAACATGTAGACAGCCTGTTTTGGACTTTTGACCCTCATCAGCACATGGCAGTGATTGATGTGGCTCTATGGGATAGAGCGTAACTCTTTTAGTTCACTATACTATCCTAGTGGTTCTGGGTCACCCCAAGCTGCTTGAGTATTCTACCATACTACATGTAAGTGGTAAAATGAACCAATCAAAATTTAGATGTGTGTACCGGGCTTAAAGTATCCCTGGCCTCGTTTTTAAATGAAATGATTTTAAGGGACCACTCTCACTCGGGTGATTTGCGGGCATTTACTGCTAACTGCCGAATCGTCGGCACTCGCTAGTGCTTTTTAAAGCGCTAGCGCAAAGTTAACTAAATGGCAGTGATCTCACTGGCGATCGCCGGGTATTTGTGGTTAGGGATGATCGCCAAACACGCTACATGCAGCATTTTGCTGCAATTTCACAGCTATCGCAATTATAATGCTAAAAAAGCGCTAATTGCAATTGATCAAAAATCACAAGAGCGTACAATTATTTTTACACATTAATCGCGTAAAAATCACCAGCACAAAACACTAGCGCTAATCGCTAGCATGGGCCCTATTGCTTTCCTGTTTGTGGTGTTGTGGCATAGGAGTCACAGCACCATCCCCCCCCCCTTTAGCGCCCCTTCTGTCCCCCCCCACCCTGCTCAGCTGTAATGCAGAGCTTGATGATGGGCGGGGAGGTAGTGTCAGTACTTTCTCCTCTCTGCCCGTCCTCAGGACCGCCGCCATCACTCGCCACTAATAGTTCCTATATGCACAGTGCACTGGGGAGCTTAAGGTAATTTAGTTCGGAACATTAGTGTACTAATTGCTGTATAAGTAAGCTATCGTTCTGAGCTAAATTACCTTAAGACCGCACACAGCGCAGCTCCCCAGTGCGCTGTGCATATAGGAACTATTAGCGGCGAGTTCAGCAAAGCTTGGTGTACAGAGGCGCCAGAGTAGAATAAAAACGTTTAAAAAACGTCTAAAAGAGGGGGATGTTCAGGTGGACTTACCTCCCTCGAAAATATAAAACCCAATTGAGTCACAATATATCAATACAAATTTTTTTTTAAACATTTTTATTCTACGTTGTATGTTTTTATTCTACTCTGGCGCCTCTGAACACCAAGCTTTGCTGAAATATTGATTCCACCCTCGGTGGAGGGGTGCTTCCCCGTTTCCTATCTACAGAGAGCGACATCTTAAAAACCTGAGTGGGGTCAGGTTCTAATACTCCCCACCTGCACTTGAAGTGGTTGCCTATGGGTAACCCATGTTTGTGAGTATATCTAAGATTTTTTGCTTTAAACCACAACCAACTTAACAATATTACACCATATTGGGCTCTCGATTTTTCTTTGTTCTTCCAAGCATATTAGCGGCGAGTGGAGGGGGCATTCCTGAGGATGGGCAGAGAGGAGGAAGTACTAACACTTCCTCCCCACCCGTCATCGACATTCTGCTCAAGTTGAATATTTCAGCTGAGCAGAGCGGGGGACATGGACGGGGGGAGGCGCTAGATTGGGAGGAAGGTGCTGTGACTTTTGTTAACAGTGTGTTATGTTAAAGCGAGTTCAGGGGTACTTTAGGATGGGTTCCATTATACAGAAACTTTCCATGGTGTCTGCTTTATTGTTTCTTATAGGGTGACCCCTGTTGTGACTGTGATCATGGTGCCTTGTGCGGACACGCAAGCCGTACACATAAGGCTGGCCCAGGGTGCTTATACACTTGTTTTATGATTTAACTGTATGGATTTTATTTTGAATTCATGCTTTATTGTATAGTATAGTAACTGACAAGCTCAGAGTTTGAAATACAGTACCTAAAACTGTGGAAACTGTCTATTACTGCACTGCTGACAAAAGGCAGAATCGCTGATAGCTATCTATTGCCAGACCTGCAAACTACAAAGTAAATGGCCTTTAAAGCTCCACCACTTCTTAAACATGATTTGGAATAGTGTCTGGGATAACAAAAGACACAAAGCAAATCCCTATTTATGTTCCCATATGCACTGGAGGATGACACAAAAGACAATATTCCAACACAAAACCTGCTGACATGATTATCTGTCAATGTCACAGCAAGCACGGCTGTCCACGCTTGATTTAACTGGCAATTGCTAAATGTCACTCCTGTGTACATAACTGTATTTCCCAACACAAAATGATAATGATTTATGATCACAGAAGTTATAAAGCAAACACATTTGCCAAGTGACAGTTCACCCGTACTTATAATAGTAACAATGCTGTACAGTTTGCCAATCTCACAATGGTGTGCGTGTGCGTCTTGCCCTCACCACACTGCCATCGGTGCTGAGTACAGCTTGCCGACGAAAGATTGCTGTAACCCTATAGCTAACCCAGGGCTATTTTGTATTATGTGATTTGATGCATTTTTTAATCCATTTCCATTCACATGTAAATCACAAAACTTAAGGACATTTGCAAATAAACTGAAAATTGTGGGAACATTTTATACTAGAGTGCTCTGATTTAGCCTAATCCCAAATGTCCTGCATGCTGCATTTATTTTGCATTTCTTATTGGGTTCCTAGCCTACAGATAAAATAGCAACATGCAATCACAGAAAAGTCAAACTGGAAAATCACAAAGAAATTGCAGTACATCCATCCTAAAATATGCCTAGCACTATTCTCCTCCTACCTATGCCTTCCACTAACCTTTCCACCTAACCTAAATCGAACAGTTACCCTCTCTACAGACTTTCAATGAACACTTGGTTGAGTCAAGTTTGTACATGAAGTGTGTAAGTGGTATTTTGCAAAGGGTGATCATATCATTAGAAGGATGTTATACCAAATGCACCTCCAAGAAAACAACGAAGCTCTTCTCTACAGTCCTACAGTGCATAACTGGAGAACGCTAAAAATCGACGACTAAACCATAAAATGAGATGCAAGTACCATGTTTAGCTTATTTCACCATGATTGATCCCTCTCATCCATCTGGCTACATTCCTAAATAAGGAGGTAGGGGTGAATATGAAACAGTGCCTCCAAAACTCTCAGCAGTGATGTATGAAAGCCTGGACTGCAAGGATTCCAGAGCTACTTATCAGACAGGAAAGTGGCTGCTAATTTGAAGCTCAAAAAGGTTCCTGCTTCTCGTTTCATTAAATTTCTTTAAATTTGCTCTTTTTGAAATTAAAAAAAAAATCTTTAAATTTGCTATCAGATTATTGGCGAGAATTCTTTTCAACATAGCAAAAATATTTCTTAACATTCATGTGAACAAAATGACTTTCCTTAAAGTGAACCTGAACTGAGTAAAATTATCTGAATTAAACACATGATGTACCTGCAAATGAATATTACATACTTACCTCGCCATCAGTTCCTCTCAGAATCTTACCATTTTCTCCTTACAAGGATTCCTTCCAGTTCTGACAGGATTTTGTCAGAACTGAAGTATATCAGTCAGTTATAACTAAAAGGACAACTGATGTGCAGGGTAATATCCATGTTTCCCTATGGTTCAAGTGGCTGGTATTACAGTTTAACAGTGTGCTGACCAGGAAGCAGTTATGGTGTAAGAGCCATTTTCAAAATGGAGGACGGAGAATTTCATAGATCACAGTGAACAAAAAGGACGCAGGAGAGTAGAAAGAGATTGATAAGCAGACTACATGGGAGGTAAGTATGATGGGTGTAGGATTTTGGAATGCATACACGCCTTACACCACCCAGATGGACACTTACAGCCATGGCTGTGCCAGGCAGAGGCGAGAGAGGCTCCAGCCTCAGGGTGCAGTGTAGAAGGGGGCACACAACAAAGAGATTAAAGAGCAGACTACACGGGAGGTAAGTATAATGGGTGTAGGTTTATTTTGACGTTTCATTTTCAGTTCAGGTTTGCTTTAAGAGTCTGCCACCAAGTTACAGGAAATCTCTGAAGAATTTGAAAGCTGCCATAAGAGGCATAAGATCAATTCCTAATCTGGGCAAGCAGTTTTTTCAAAGGAGGGAACAATGGCACCTTCTTAATTATCACGGCAGCATTCTCACAACAACCAAAAAGACCTCTAGCTGTACAGATCTGTCGGTTTTTTGCCTTTAAAGAAGAGAAGTACAGTCAAAAGAAGCAGGAGCTGTCAATTTCCTTATTAGGTGCAGGAATCAATGTCTGTGGTAAGCACCCCCTATGCCCTCTTTAGAGTTTTTCAGAATTAATTTGGTAGGTATCCCCTAATGAAAACCTGTGCTTACTAGGAACAGCCTGGCACTCCAAAAGAGTATCTCAAGTACCCATTTGTTACCTAAACATTTATGAAAGGGAACTTGAAGCGAGAGGTATATGGAGGCTGCCACATTTATTTATTTTTAAACAATACCAGTTGCCTGGCATCCTGCTGATCTCTGGCTGCAGTATTGTCTGAATCACACACCTGAAACAAGCATGCAACCTAATCTTGTCAGATTTTTGTCACTGTTTACACCTCTGTTGGGGGGGGGGTTGTATTTTTTAGTACATTCCACCAATTGGGACCATTGTAATTACCAGGTATGCGACTCCTTAGGATCCTCGAAGCCCGAGCAGGATTGGGAATTTTTCCGCAAGCATTGCTGGTGATTGCAGTTTTTCTTGCAACCTGGATAATTTTTTTTTTCAAAATTTCCAATTCAGATTCAAATTCTATTGGTCTTTTTGGCCTATTGCACTATTAAAGGAATACTATCGATACCCAAGTGTTCTAAAATGACAATGTACAAATAATGTCTAAGTAGCTGTGTAAACATTTTCCTACTTTTCATGTTAAATATCAGAGGCAAAATCTGTAATTTATTGAGGGTAGGATTCAGCTATATTGGGACAAATCAATTGCAGAAGGGGTGTCTGCTTCAATGCACAGCCAGAGTTGCATTTCAGACTACAGAAAGCAAATATCAAACATATCAAACTCTGAAAGCAAAAACAGTATGAAAAAGCTGTGATAATTAGTTACCTTTCCTCTGCTCTCTTCAGACACTTCAGTCAGAAACACAGGACACAGGAGCTGCAGCTGTTGGGAGCTCTCTCTCTCTCTGTCACACACAGAGCTACACATAGAGTTAACTGATCAAGTGTGAGGGGAATTTCCCCTCTCCTCATGGCTCAGTCAGCCGTCATTTTTGGCGTCAGTAAAGTTTGAATGTATTTTGATATCAGTAAACAAAGAAGTTGCTACAAAAATGTATACACCAGTACTTAGCAGCACTTCCCAAACAATTCCTGTGTCAATTGAAAAAAATATGTGAATCGATAGTATTCCTTTAAACTTCCTATTGGTGGTGTATGTGTGCAGAAGAGAGATAACTGTTCCACCCCTTGATAAGTAGTAGCAGTAGGGTATTGTACTGTGCTAGCCGTCAGTAAAAGCAAGACATTTGTTTTAAATCAGGATGATACCATTTATTGGCTAACTAAAAATGAATAAGAATAAGAAAGCTTTCGGCCTTGCAGCTTTCGTCGTGCTAACATCCCTTGATAACTGAAACTTCCATGAACAGAAGGTGTCAGCATCTTTTGAACAGCTTACCACTTGAATATAAAGCATCCAGACCTGATAACTTGGGCATCTCTGTTTAGTCTGGTGTGTCTGACCATTTTCCTCTGGTGAAATGTGTAATGATATTCATAATATACTGTAAATTAAAAAGCTCTTCTTTTTAAGAGCGGGTTAAGGCAGGCAAACCCAAGGGATCTTATATGGCTGACAAAAGGCACAAATCAAAATATTGCACTGTGAAACACTAATGTGGCTCCTCAGCATTTAGCTAGCAGCAGGCTTCAGCTGACATAAACAAATACAGCCTAATCACAAATGTGATGATTAATGTCAGCAGTAAAGGAAAAAATCAACACACCTCTGGAAGAATTGCTTTAAAAAATGCAAGGGACAGAATGGATTTGCTAGCAGAACTACATAGAAGATCACGCTGTGTCTAAGCACTAATGAAATGCCTTGCCTGTAGTAATCTGAACTAAAATCTAGTACAAGAAAGTCTATTATATACTGAAAAATATACCTTTACACAATTTTTTTTTTATTTCTAAAGCCACTTATATTTTGTATTAATAAATACGCACATGTGTATGTGTTGGTGGCATTTTAGCAAATTATATGGAATGTACATATTATCAGTAGACTCACTAAGGGGTTCCTGAGTGGGGCCATGATAAGGGGTTTCACCAAGGCTGCCTCCTTTCCTCTCAATTCCAAAAATGGAATTAAGGAAGGTCCTGTTCCAATGGCCCTTATCCTGTTTCCTATTATCTTGTTAGTGTTAGTGTAGTGTTAGTGCATTACAGTGTGGTGTAGTGTTAGGGCAGTGCTGGGGCAGCAGGGGTTAGTGTAGTGTAGTATGTAGTGTAACTGGTGGGTGCAGCAAGGATTAGTGTAGCTTAGAGACATCTTGGAGGGGGAGGTCCATAAGACGCCCTTGCACTATAGACGCACCAGGTTCAGTTTAATCTGGAGGAGAAGGTGTCCTGCTAAGGGGAGCATGCAGCTTATCTGGAGATACTATAGCCGATGGCCATGGCTGTTGCATCTGGACAGTACTCTCATTACATGCATATTTGTGACAGGTTCTCTTTATTACCCAGTTGGAAAATGTTCCTAAGTCTGACGCACATACCAAATTGCAAATGAAAGCAGTACTATCCCTAAAATTCACACAGTTCACATGTAAGTTATTAAATTATACTAATACTAAGAATGTACTGCATTTTGCAATGAATTATAAAATACCTCTCCCATGAGTGCTCATGTGACCTTGCATGATCTTTTGGTAGCAGGAAGTATTGTGGGTACAGGCACAACACATCAGCCTCATTTAGTGGAGAATTCACTCAGTTTTGTATACAGGAAGGGAAGCCTAAAACGTCAATCAAGTCTATAGTCTTGAGCTCTATCACTTTAGCTTCCATAGCCATTTGTAAATAGCTATGAAGAAGGAGAATTTATGTAGTTAAAAGACATCATCTTTACAATATTTTTCTTTTTACCCCTCAATAATTTCTCTTGGCTAGCACAGAAAGATACAACCTCTTCTCCTCCTAAACTGTGTTAGCCAGTACCAGCATGCAAACAGGTTAGGTTAGTACACATTTTAAAATATGTCAGAGAATATTCAATCTGTAATGAAAAGCAAAAAATGTCTAAGAACTCCGACTCTACTACCGAGTGCCCTACACTTCAGCTGACCTGTCAAAACACATTCATTCTCGACTCCCCAAAGGGTACAGTTGCAATCGGCTGAAAATATTATTCTGGCATATGCAATTTATTGTATAATTTATTAATAAACAGTTGAAAATTACTCATTATCCCTGTTAACTTGTAATTGGATGAATGGAATCATTTTTTCAAACAAGTTTATACTTTAAATGCTTGATACTACTATAGTGTGTGTGTGTGTGTGTGTGTGTGTGTGTGTGTGTGTGTGTGTGTGTGTGTGTGTGTGTGTGTGTGTGTTCAGTAGCGGTGCATTGTGGGTAACCACAGTAACACACTTAAATCTGAATTATTGCAAGTACCTTTTGTTACAGAAGGCAACCCACACTAAGCATTACTTTTTTAGTAGAAGGGCTTTCCCTTCTCTTTAAGTCCCCTATACTTTATCCTTATGGGGTAAAAACCTCAAAATCTGAAGTGGTTTACTACTGTATATACATTATATGGATTCATTCTGCTTAAAATACTTTTGTTTTCGGTGATGGCTTAATTTTGATCTTTAGGAATTGTAAAGGTGTCTTCATTTAATGAGAGGGGGGTGGAGGGATGACTGTGGGTTGTCTAGCCTGGGACACCTACATGGCTAGAAGCAGCTCTTGCTATACCCATGATAATGTCTGCATTCCAGATTCAGCATCAGCAAATGTAATGATCCAGACTCTTCACCACTGGGAAACATTATCACCCACGTCTGCAAATGCACGGCAGTCCATGAAACCGTTTGTTCTTTCATTAATGAACCTTGTGGTCTATTAACCATTTAAAATCAGCTTATAAGCCCATACATCGCTACATTAACATGGAGAGACTAATACAAACCTCCTTTAATTACCTACTAGCCTTATAGGCGTTCAGCTGACACCAGATTAAACACTTGAATTTGCAGCCTCTGTAAAGTGAATGGACTTTAAAGAGCAGAGAGCAGCTGTTCACATTTAGCCAACACAAAACAAGGTCCCTTGATACTGTTAGTCATGGTGCCAATGAATGATTTTGCAGCGGACTGAAGACATTCATGATGTAGCTTGCACTTACTTTCATTCCACTTTGAAAAAAGGTGCACAGAGAAATGCTTCAAGCGGGTAACATGCTATTTTCTGGCATTTCCCATTCCATGGTGCTCTGCTGTATGCTTCCCTCTGGCTCAGATAAAGGATATTAGAGGCTGGGTCTCCTCATGGATCTGCAATTACAATATTTTAAAATATTAAAAATACTAATATAAGACTTTGCAGGTCAAATAAGAAAACAGTTTAAAGTAGACCTGAACTCTTGCATAGGACAAGAGGAAAACAGAGAGAAATGCACCCTGTATGTTTAGCCTGTCTAATTCCCCCTCATCTGTGTCTAATCACAAGTTGTAATTTGATCTATCCCTTGTGTCAGCTGACTGCCACAGCAGTTAAAGGGAACCTGAAGCGAGGACAATTATTTAAAATAAACACATGATGTAGATGCAAATGAATATTACATACTTACCTTGCCGTCAGTTCCTCTCAGAGGCTCACCATTTT
Source organism: Hyperolius riggenbachi (assembly GCF_040937935.1). Classification (NCBI taxonomy): domain Eukaryota; kingdom Metazoa; phylum Chordata; class Amphibia; order Anura; family Hyperoliidae; genus Hyperolius; species Hyperolius riggenbachi. Next base: position 204,279,042 of record NC_090648.1, read on the forward strand.
CTTCTTACAGTGATCCCTTCCCGTTCTGACAATATTTTGTCAGAACTGAAATATACCAGTTGCTTTCAGTCATATATCAGCAGCTGTCAGTTGCAACTGAATGTGCAAGGTAATGTCCATGTTTTCCTATGGCTCAAGTGGGTGATATTACAGTTTAACAGTGTGCTGAACAGGAAGCTGTTATGGGGTAATGGCCATTTTCAAAATGGGGGGTGGAGAATTCTATTGATCACAGTGGACAAATGGGATGCAGGAGAGGAGAAAGAGATTGAGTAGTAGACTACACAGGAGGTAAGTATGACCTTTGTATGGTTATTTTTTATTTTCAGCTAAGCTTGTTTGCAAGCACAGGATGTTAACAATATGTCTGCTTCCATGAAAGCAGGAAGTAGAAACGCAGATCTATTTTAGGATTTGTATCAGCTGTAACAAAGAAATGTTTTTCTTTAAAGGTTATTGTGCTGTTGCGTATCTTTTTAAAGCAGAGGGGAAGTTCTGAGTGCAGGTTTGCTTTAATTAGGTTACAAAAAAAGAGATAGTAAATGAACAACTGTCTGATATTATGGAAATAACCAGACCTGTCAACCAAAAATAGTTCAATTGATCACTGTAAATTATAGTTCTAAAATCATTATTAATCACTAGGCCTAATGCCCGTTTAAAAACGGCTCTAGCTATCGCCGCCACATGCCAGCGCGCACCCGCCCGCCCGGCCGGACCCACAACTCAATAAGCCACATGTAGCTATACTAAAAAACCAAGCCTTGCTACTGTAATTAAGGTTTTACAGGGTTTTTTTTTATTGGCACTTATATGACTGCCTGTGCCTGTCAAAGCACAAATACTTTTTTTCTTTTATTATTAAGAATACATTTGTCAAAAAACAGGAGCTGGAAAGAAAACAGAATAAGTATGATATAAGCTGTAATTAGCTGGATTCAAATGAATGTGACATTTTTGTTAGCAGGCATCTTTATTGTGTTCAATACAAAAATATAAAGCTATAAACAAATGCTTCAACTTTTATTTAAAGGGTAGGTGGTTAGGGAAGGAAAGCATCACTTTCGAGAGTTGGAAGCAAGATGAGAAGTGTAACTTTACTAAAGTACTAAAAAGTAAAAAAAAAAGAAAAAAATGCAAGAGCAAAGCATTCAGACTTAGTATCACAATCTGAGTTTATGGTCAGATCATTAAAGGGTACCCAGCAGAGCTAACCACCTTCTGCTGTCACTGCTGTCCCACATAACACTAGCTTTCATAGGATGCCGTGGAATGTCCCTTCCTTCTCCCACCCTTCACCTATCTGGCAAGACCACCAATGGTTTCCTCTACTTAATGCCGAGTAATATGCTGTAAAATGCTGTAGAGGCTGTGTTGTGGCTATCTCTCCTGTGTTCCACTTGCAGGTCTCCTCTGTTCAGCTTCTCTTTCCCACGTGTCCTCCATCTCCTCTGGGTCTGCCACTGTCTCATCTGGGCCCTCTCTGTGGACCTTTCCTTCAGCCTCACTCTGGGTCCCATTGTAAATATGTTCCTCCAATGGAGGAGACTTGGTGACTGGAACACAGGAGAGGAAGGATTAGTCCAGCCTGCCCCACTGTGTATTACTCTGTGGGTGGATCACTGATGGCACCGTAGGACTGTCGGGGAGGGGCACACACTGCTGTGCACTGAGTAGTGTTATTTTCTTCTGTGGTTTTTCCTAAATTGTTTTGTTGGTCATAATTAATTCCTATGCATTTTAGCGTGTTCTTTTCATCCACGAAACTATTCAGACTTTTACATGCATTCTAACACACAGAAGCCCACAAGGGGAGTATTCACAAAAGGCCTGCAAAAATTGAGTGAAGGAAGCGCATATCATTTTAAATGGGGCATTACGCAAACTATGTACTGTAATGTATGTTAAGAGTTTGCGTAACTCGCATTGCACACACAACGCATGTGTTTCTTGTATAAAACATGTTATGCTATGAGCTTGATTCACTAACCAGCGCAAAGCCAGTTAGTGAGCCTTAATACCTAGTGGGCGCAAACCACGGAGTTAGGTTGTTTGCGCCCACACATTGCGCACTAATACCGGCGTGCACAGCGCGCCGGTAATAGTGCATGGTGCGACAATAACGTCGCACCCGCTGCCCTGTAAACAAAAACGGCGCCCCCAAGCGGTGCATTGATGTGCCGCTTCGGGAGCACCCGATGCACGTTTTCGGCTCTGTGCACGCTGCTATGCGCGATGTAGCTTTGCGCAAAGCTACTTTTGGGGCACTAAGTGGCTTTTCACTCCGGTTAGTGAATCAAGCCCTATATGTGTAACACACAATAGACAAGCAATATACACACTGTGTGTATAGTGCACACAATATTTTTTAAGGAGTTTAGGTAACGACTGATGAAATTTGTGTAAAGTAAATATTACCAAACTTTTGTGAAAGCACTTCAAAGCATGACGTTGTTTCTTGCCCAAAGAATTACACTATGGGGCATATTCACAAACTATATTATCACTCCCTGAGCACATCAATTCTAATTCATGCCCATTACGTAGCGCACATTGCGCACAAAGCAAAACTCATGTTACTAAGGCAACATATGTGCATTGCTTGTATACCGCACATTTCATCACTTGTGTAATACACGTTGCACTAGCTATTGGCACAGGTGCTATTTAACTTGCATAGGTGTGTGTAAAATTGCTGTTACACTACCAATGTGCATAAAAATGTGCATCACTGTGCAATAATGTGTCACACAATGCACAGCACATGTTGAAGGATAATATGAAGGTCTATGGATGTTCTCATATCTATGCAGATCACACAACATCTGTGGGTTACATCAAAAAAGAAGCGTTATGGTGTAATTCATGGATTTACATTATGCTATGCAAGTAAAAATGTATGCATATAAGTAGAAGTTTACACAAGTAAAGTCTTTTAACTAAAAATGCAATGCTCACTAACTATATAGTTCACAAAATAACTGGTTAAGAAGTAAATAACAGGTGCAGCGTATGTACTTGCTCATGCAATATGTGCTTGTGCTCCCGTTATTTTATGGGCTATTTAGTTGGTGGTTATTAGACTGTAGTTCTGTAAAATAACATGCAAAGATCCATGCTTTACAGCATGATACTGCTTTGTGAATCAACCACAGTGTTAATGAGCCCTTAACAAATACTGTATTTTTTGGACTATAAGACTCACTTTTTCTCCCCTGAAAATGGGTAATAAAAGTCACTGCGTCTTATAGTCCAAATGCAGGGAGTTCCTCACTTGTGTACGCCTGCCAATACGTGCCTCCAACCCATCGCAATGTCGGGAACTCCCTGTACTGTGCCCATGAAGAGGACACAGGGAGACAAGCGGAGGACACAGGGGGACATCAAGGGGCAAACAGGACACAAGAAGGGACACATGGGGGACACAAGGGGTACAAGGGGATATGAGGTACAAAGGGGGCATAATCCACAAGATGCCCCTTCACCATGGATGCACCAGGTTAAGTATATATATTTTTTCCCCTGGCTTTTGTCCTCTAAACCTAGGTGCGTCTTATGGTCAGGAGCGTCTTATAGTCCGAAAAATACGGTAAATAAAAAAAATAATGAAATGAACTGCTATGCATTCCTTTTAAACGCAACCTCTTGCAACTGACAGCACAACACTTCCATCTTTAAAGTACACAATCTCGCTTCACATAATTAGCACAGGAAAAAAATGCTTTGTAATCATATCTTTGCTTATGACATTACTGACAATATGAATTATTTACTACCTTGACTTCCTGGGTTTTGGAACATTCTGTATAATGGATTCCTGATTCTGTACCTGTATAGTACAGTATATTTTATTTTTAACACTGCATCACTATGATATAATTACCACTGCTATGGGTGCAATTTATAACACCAGAAAGCTATTTTTATTCATCTCCTTCAAACCCCATCATAACAGATTTCAGTGTGAATTAATGCTGACCATACACTATGGTTAAATCACACATTCTCAAACTATTTTTATAAATTAAAAAGAAGAAAAACAAAGATGAATACAGTCTAACAAAGGTGACAGGTAAGTAAAAATAAGGCAACATTCAAGGGCACTCATAAAAAAACCCTTTCTTTATAACATGCGTAATTAGTAGCTTATGGAAACTCAGCCTTAAAGAACTTTAGTGAATTCAAAATACAGCTCAAATATAACATTTTAAGAGGAGTTGTCTACACAGATGCACTGAAATTATCCAATGGACTATGTGGAGAGGTTACTCACTGTACATTCTAGCTTACTGAGCAAAGCAGCTTGGGTTCTACCAACCAGCATGTCACTAGGAGCAAAAGTGTACGAATGGAGAGACTATTCGGTTTCCCCCCAGGTTCAAATGCTGAACCTGACCCCAAAACATAATGTCCTGATATTCAGCCCTACCCCTTTGAAAATCACACATTTTCAAACCTACAAACACCACATCTATTTAATGATATATTACACTAGTGGACCTAAGCCCGTTCAAAAACAGGCTCTAGGTCTGTGTTTCTGGACACGCCACCCGCCGCACGAACGAACGTCACCTGCCGCCGCACGCGACCGCCGCACACCCGCAACTACAATGCAGACACTGCACAATCAGAATATTTCAGTCTGCAATCACAGAAATAAGAGACAAAAACCGGGAAAAAATAGATCGGGACAACTAGTCTAATGTTTTTATAGTCTAATGTATGATTTCTGAGTCTGTCTGCTTGGAGGAAGTGAAAGGGACGGTTATCCAGGGATTATCCCCTTACTTCCTGCTCTTAATATGGGTGTCAATGAGCACAGGAAGTGAGGTAAAATCTCCCCAGCACGTCATTTTTATGTACAGAACTGCTTTACCCAATAGACCCATCTTTGTATTTTCACTATGAAGACTGGTATTACTTATACCATTACGATAAAGAAACACTTGCATACATCTGTTTATGACATAAACTTCCTTTTTATTCTGTATCAGTTTACAGTTTAAAAATAATGGTCAGTTAAGTCTGCCATATTCACCTAGGTTAAGTTCCTATGAAAAATCCCAAGTCTACAATGAAAAACGTCTGTGTATAGGTTGCTTAATGAACTGTTAAGCGACTACAAAGCAACACAAGAGAAAGGAAAATGCTCCAGCCAAACTTTACTCCATGGAAAAGCATTTCCACAAATGTATTTTTTATTATCTTGCATTATTGCATTTGCTGTGCTGTTAAAAGAAAAATCCAATTGATGTTCTTTTAAGTGCCACATTTACCCATTAAACCTCAGCATGGAAGGGTTAAAACAATACATGAGGCGTTTACTGGAAAGCAGGTTAAAGCAGACCATTCCTCAAGGGATACTTGGCAGCCTCAGGTTTCATGCAGAGGGCGCCCTAATGCATAATGAATAGAAGAAATATACAATATGTACATTGTACTCTCCGACACAAAATAACAGAGGGGGAGAAGTGATGGGGTTTAATGGACATATTTCATTTTCAAAACACGGCCTCGCTTAACAGAACAAAAACCTACAGGCTGTATAAACAGTATTGTTTGTAGCATATACAGATTTAATGTCATGTAATAAACAAAGGTGGCAAACATATTATAAGTAGGATATTTTTAACGAGCTATTGTTAAAATTAAGTGCAAACCGTTCCCCTGCCTATCAAGGTATATTCTTTTAAAGGACAGCTGAAGTGAGAGGGATATGGAGGCTGCCATGTTTATTTCCTTTTAAAGGGGAACTGAAGAGAGAGCTATATGGAGGCTATTATGTTTATTTCCTTTTAATCAATACCAGTTGCCTGGCAGCCCTGCTGGTCTATTTCTCTGCAGTAGTATCTGAATAAAACCAGAAACAAGCATGCAGCTAGTCTTGTCAGATCAGACTTTAAAGTCTGAACCACTGATCTGCTGAATGCTTGTTCAGGGGCTATGGTTAATAGTATTAGAGGCAGAGGATCAGCAGGGCTGCCAGGCAACTGGTATTGCTTAAAAAGAAATAAACAGGACAGCCTCCATATACCCCTCTCTTCAGTTCCCCTTTAAGCAATACCAGTTGCCTGGCTATTCTGCTGATCCTCTGCCTCTAATACTTTTATCCTTAGACCCTGAACAAGCATGCAGCAGATCAGGTGTTTCTGACATTGGCCTCGATTCACTAAGGTTATCTCCTGTCTTTAATAATGTTTCTAGAGTTATCACCATGGTTATAAGGCATGTAGTATTCAGGAAACATTTTACCTCAGGCAAACCTAAAGTTAACTCTTCTGTCTTTAAGTTAACTCTTCAATCCTTAAAATAACTCCAGAATTCTAAAGTTAAAGACAGGCTGTTAATTAACTGTGTGTGAAAATAACTACAGAGGAGGTAACTTAACTACAGAGGAGGTAACTTAAGGAATGAAGAGAGAACATAACTCTCTCACTGTGTGGTGGCATGTTTTCTCTTGCCTTATTATCTCCAGCATGATCATAGTGAATTGAGGCCATCTTTATTTCAGCTCAGTTTGGAATTCAGCATTCAAATAAATCACAGACCTCATAATTACAGATCACACATACTATATATACTGGTATGTACTATAGATACTTTACTTTGTACTGTTTAAATAGATTGAACAGTAGTGAATAAAGAGCGTTCAGGTTATGGTTTTCCCTGTGGTTTCATTAATATATATGATACACTACTGCTGAATTTCACAAAGATGTGCTTATTAACATGCCAATGGTACACATGATGAGCCGAGGCAATTTGTTGTGACAAATACTCAGGCCTGACTGTTGCATAATTTTTGTACTCCCACTGGCAGGCAGACATTCCAGGATCATGGTGATGTTAAATAAACATTAAGTCTGATCTACTAAACTGCAGAGCATTAAATATTAATACCATAAACCTGACAAATTTCAGGTGTGCAATCATACATGCCATTCCCTGCTCTTGCCTTATAGCACAGCTGGTACAGCAGCAATGTGAAGGAATCCTTTCTCTTCACCAGAGCTGGAGCTTTCATGGGAGCAAATTGGGCAATTGCTAGAGCCCCAGAGCTGGCTGGCATGCCTCTCAGGTCTCCCCAAAGGTAAAAGTGGTCCCCAGGGGTCCTGTTTCAATGCAGAGTACTCGCAGTGAAGCCCACTCGCCTTTCCTGCCGCCACACTCCCTTATTGGGGGGGTGCAAAGGAGCCATCTACTGTGGTTTTTGGGTGGGGCTGTTAGTAAGGGGAGGGACTCATGTTGATTTTTGTTAAGGAACCTACAACTGGCCCCACACTTCACTGCTGGCCAACTCAATATTTTCATTTTTTTTTTTAGTTCAGGATTGTGTTTTCAATACATATTTTGTGGAATATATAAGTGTTTGTATTGCACATAGTAGCACTCAAACATTTGTTGAATTATCATGTACTAGTTGACCTAAGCCCGTTTAAAAAATGGGCTCTAGGTCTTTCACACCACCGCCACCACTGCAAGTCGGTGCGCATGCGCACGCACCCGTCCACCCGCGCACATGCCCGGCTCCCTGGCCCCATCCTCCTGTCCTAACGGCTGTCCATGCTGCACATGCGCAGTAGTGCAAACATATGGACACACGGACAGGATGACTTAGGTTTTATTATATAGGATTACCTGGCTTGTTGGGTTTGCAAAACTGACTGCCTGTGCCAATTTTAGTTGCAGCTTGCCCATCAAAACATCAGTTTTGTTTGGACTTCTCCCGATGCACATGCTCATCATGCACAGGTGGGAAGGTGCACACGGTAGATTTCACTGTGAGCACAATGATCTCCAGCAGATTCAATCATGATCAAATCTACTAGAGATTGATGTCACAAAGTACTGGTCTGATCATAATATCCATTAATTTCTGGCTGAAATCGATCAAAGCAATAGATCGAACATGCTGGAAAGATTTCTCCTAAAAAGGGCTTGGTTGGGTGCGTGGAGGTAGTGGCGTTTGATTTCCCAATGACTGGCATGGGCTGATTTCCCAATGACCAGGCTGGTCTCCCTCATATGTAATGTGGTCAGTGCTTAAAGAGAAACTCCAACCAAGAATTGAACTTTTTCCCAATCAGTAGCTGATACCCCATTTTACATGAGAAAGACAATGATTTTCACAAACAGACCATCAGGGGGCGCTGTGTGACTGATTTTGTGCTGAAACCCCTCCCACAAGAGGCTCTGAATACCGCGGTACTGCTGGCAAACTGCCACAATGTAACAATGTTCAGAGACAGGAAATAGCTGTTATTAGCTGTCTGTAACAGACAGAGCAGCTAGAAACAGCTAAATAACCTGCCCACAGTAACAATGTCACCATGTAATAAATGTCAGAATGTTAATCTGGGAGAGGAAAGATTTTACAATGAGCAAACACTGACTAAATCATTTATACATAATTATGGTAAAAAATGAAGCACTTTTTTTACTACATTATTTTCACTGGAGTTCCTCTTTAAAGAGAAACTGGAAATAGCAAAATGACTAAAATTGCTTTTTTTTTTTTTTTTTTTTTTTTTTTTACAATATACCTTTATGAATTCATTAGTCAATATTAGCTCATTGTAAAATCTTTCCTCACTTTGATCTCAATTCTGAAATTTATCACAGTTGGCGGCATCTTTAGTCTTGTCAGGTACAGCTTTGTGTAATGTTTGGTAACTGAGAGATCGAAAGCCAATAAAAATAATACCTGGTTTCCTAGAATGCTCTAGAGAATTCTGCATATCTAAACAGCCTAGACTAGACATCACTAGGAGGATGGTGCTACATAGCAATATACAGCAACATATAGATATGCAAAGTATTTCTGATGCCGAATCCAGAAAAATTTAAGTAAAAGTGGGTCTCCAGAATAATTTACTACGTTCTACTATATGTCACTACAATACCTCTTTAACCTCAGCTGCCCACTAGCATGCCTCCTCCAGTGTCCCGTCATGACTGTGTCCCGTGACCTGACAACATCTACGAGCTCACTTACTAAGTTGCCATCGGGTCTTGGGGTAAAGGCACCCAGAGTGGTGATGAAGAGAAGACATGGGAAACTGGAGAAGGTGCACCAGTAAACAGGTAAACTTAAAGAACAACTTTGGCAAAAAGCGGGAAAAAAAATAAAGGAATACATTGCAAAGAGAGAAGTCAAAAAAATAGCAAGAAGTTTTGAATCAGGATGATACCAGTTGAAAAATAGAAAAGGGATCAAGAAATGATTGATATTCACCTTGTAATTTGTTCATATTGTTTGATTCACAATCAGCACCAACTGCCATCATCTGTAACCACACCCACTAACAATGGGATAGGCTAAAAAGTTGTTTTATATAGATATGCACAGAGGGAGATACTGGTTGCTTGGCAGTTGGAAACAGCTGTTATTCCCCACAATGCAACAAGGCTCACAGACAGGAAACTGCCAGGACCATGGTCTTGACATCACGCTGTGGGAGGGGATTCACCACAATATGAGTCATACAGACACCCCTGATGATCTGTTGGAGAAAAGGTAAAGATTTCTCATGGGAAAAGGGGGTATCAACTACTGGTCAAGATGATGTTCAATCCTTGGTTAGAGTTCCTCTTTAAAGAGAGTCTGAAGCCTTAGAAATTACCTCTTTTTATTTCAAAATGCTCTTCAGCCTTAAAGGGAACCTAAACTGAGAAGGATATGGATTTTTACTCTTAAAATAATACCAGTTGCCTGACTCTCCTGCTGATCCTGTGTCTTTAACACTTTTAGCCACAGCCCCTCAACAAGCATGCAGATCAGGTGCTCTGACTGAAGTCAGACTGGATTAGCTGCATGCTTGTTTCAGGTGTGTGATTCAGCCATTACTGCAGCCAAAGAGATCAGCAGGACAGCCAAGCAACTGGTATTGTGTAAAAGGAAACATCCATATCTCTATGTTAAGGTTCCCTTTAAGAGCAAAGATGATTAGCCGCATCCCCGCGGCAGTATGAGGTCTTTTTCCCCCTAAATCACAGGGCAAAACTCTACAACTTTCAAAGTTCAGATTTTGCTGCCCGGGGGAGGCAGAGCTATTCTCCGCCTCTCCCCACCCCTCTCTGTAAAAGAAGACTGAGAGGGACGAGGAGAGGCGGCGATCAGTGGTGATTGAATGTACTGGAGGCAGAGCTACAGCACAAAGCTCTGCCTCCTCTAGGAAGTACCGGAGGATTTTGCCACTGGGATTTCGGGGGGATAAAGACCTCGTACTGCCGCGGGGATGCGGCAAATCATCTTTGCTCTTAAAGAGACTCTGAAATCTCTTTTTTTCCTTGTTTTTGTCATGAAATCCTCTTAAGCATGAATACCCCAGTTAAATCGCCACATCCCCGCAGCAGATGAATGATTTACTACACTGAAATAGCCCTGCAAAGCTCCGTGGCTCACAGGGCTTCACTTCCTTGAAGAGGCTGAGCTTTAGGCTGTAGCTCTGCCTCCTCTGCAGTCAATCTCTGCGGATCACCGCCTCTCCCGGCCCCTCTCAGTCTTCTTTCACGGAGAGGGGCGGAGAGGAGGTGGAGATCCGCCGGGATTAATTTTGGAGTGGCAGAGCTACAGCCTAAAGCTCTGCCTCTCCAGGAAGAGAAGCCCTGCGTGTCAGGGCAGCATAATCTACGACCTGCAAAGTCGTCGAACTTTTCAGGTCAGTTACTCTGTAATAAATCACCCAGCTGTCGCGGGGATGCAGTGATTAATAGTGGACCCAAATTAAAAATACAAGATTTCAGAAATAAAATCTATTTTCTAAATTACAATAATAAATAGCAGCCTTTTTTCAGCTGCATGATGACAAATATAAATATTTTACATTTATTGGAGGAACACCTCCCCTCCTTTCATATTTCCGGGATTTTTTTGGCAAACTGGAGGAGATGAAAAACAAAACACAGGCTACTACTCATGATGTCACAGGTTAGGTGATCTCAGCTTGTGTGAGATTTCACATAGACAATGCCCCTGTGAGGGAGGGTAGCTGATGACAAACACACCCATGATCTAAAAAACCCTACTAATCTCAGAAGTAATCGCTGCCACCTGTATAACCCTAGTTATGAAAAGAGAAGGGTGAAAAGCATGCACTGAAATGCTCAGAGGCTTAAAGGAGTTATCCGGGCATTATAAAGAAAATAAAGGCTACTTACCGGGGGCTTCCTCCAGCCCCAAGCTCCCAGGACCTCCCTCGCCGCACCTCTGCGCGCAGCCGTTCGCCGTAGCTCCGTCCCGGTCCCCGGCGATCTACTGCGCCTGCGCAGTCCGCTCCGGCCCAGGTGGCAGTGATTGACAGCGCCGCTCGCACAGGCGCAGTACAGAGCGACCTGGAGGTCGCTCTGACGTCATCTCAGGGGACCGGGACGGAGCTACGGCGAACGGCTGCGCGCAGAGGTGCGGCGAGGGAGGTCCTGGGAGCTTGGGGCTGGAGGAAGCCCCCGGTAAGTAGCCTTTATTTTCTTTATAATGCCCGGATAACTCCTTTAAAGGAGTGTTTATTTATCTTTGCATGTGTCAGAGTGGTGCAACTAAATATTTTGAATTGAAAAACTTGTTTGGTTTGGGTCCGCTTTAACTTGGGCATTCATGCTTAAGAGGATTTTATGACAAAAACAAGAAAAAAAAACAGACTTCAGAGTTTCTTTAACCACTTCGCCACTGAGGGGTTTTACCCCCTGACCACCAGAGCAATTTTCACCTTTCAGCGCTCCTTCCATTCATTCGTCTATAACTTTATTATTACTTATCGCAATGAAATGAACTATATCTTGTTTTTTTCGCCACCAATTAGGCTTTCTTTAGGTGGGACATTATGCCAAGAATTATTTTTTTCTAAATGTGTTTTAATGGGAAAATAGGAAAAATGTGGGGAAAAAAATAATTATTTTTCAGTTTTCGGCCATTATAGTTTTTAAATAATGCATGCTACTGTAATTAAAACCCATGAAACGTATTTGCCCTTTTGTCCCGGTTATAAAACCATTTAAATTATGTCCCTATCACAATGTTTGGCGCCAATATTTTATTTGGAAATAAAGGTGCATTTTTTTCAGTTTTGCGTCCATCCCTAATTACAAGCCCATAGTTTATAAAGTAACAGTGTTATACCCTCTTGACATAAATATTTAAAAAGTTCAGTCCCTAAGGTAACTATTTATGTATTTTTTTTAATTGTAAATTTTTTAATTTTTTTTTAATTACAAAAAAAAAAAAAAAATGGGGACTGTGGGAGGTAATGAGTTAATTTTATGTGTAAAAGTCATTTATTTGTATGTGAAAAATGTGTAGGGTGTAGTTTACTATTTGGCCACAAGATGGCCACAGTAACTTTTTGTTTTAATGCGACCTCCAAGCTTCCTTCCAGGAGCTTGGAGGAAGAATAAGGAGGCTGGACACGTGAGTTTTTTCTCACAATGATCGCGCTGCCCATAGGAGAGCAGCTGATCATTGCGGGGCTTAGATCAACGAACGGGAATGGATTTTCCCGTTCATTGATCTCTGGGCGAGCGGGCGGCGGCGGTTTTACTAGCGGCGGGCGGCGTGTTTACGAGCGGGAGCGCGGGCAGCGTCGGGAACGCGGAAAGTACGTGTTTCTCCGTCCCTGGTTTTTAAAGGATGGAAAAAGGGGCGGAGAAATACGTACGCGCGGGGGTAAAGTGGTTAAGACTGAAGAGCATTCATTCCGGGGTGCCACTGTGGTTCCCAGGCAGTGAGAGCGCCTGGGACCCCGCGGCCCCACGGTTGTATAGGGGCATTGGGAAGCCTCCCCGTGGCGCTCCTGGATAGTGCTATTGTAGCATGAACTAATTCCCACAGGGTTTTTGACCCTGCATAAGTTGGCATGCGAAAGCAAATGCATATTTGCATGAGCATTGCCTCATGAATAGCCAATTAGGACAAATTTGCTTAGCCAGTTATGTCAGGTGTTCACTTGGTGTTTAATGCACACATTAAATTCTCTGTGTAGTAATTTTTAAGGCTTCAGACTCTCTTTCAGGGCCCTTTTCCACTATAGCGTTTGCGATTGTTGAATCGCAAAATCGCAAACCGCTAGTGATTTTCAAATCACTACGGTTTGCTTTTTAACATAGGAATTGCGGTAGGTCATTTCCACAACCGCGATTTGTTTTTTACTTGATCGCAAACGCGCGGAAGAGCGATTATTGCCGCAATTTTGCTATGCAGTGCATAACATAGCAAAATCGCAATCGCAAACGTCGGGAAATCTACGCAAAATGTTGTACTTTTGCTAAATCGCAATCGCTACCATTCAGAGCGAACGCTAGCGATTTCTAGTAGAAAAGGGGCCTAAGGACTGGTTCCGGGGGTACACATTACATGGAGGAGACTTGAGGCCCAGCAGGTAGAGTTGGCTGGACAGATTTCCAATAGATCTAATGCTGAAATCTATTCAGATTCTATCACACTGGGATCTATCTGTTGGTTGAATCTGCTGACCATCTGCCAATGTATGGGCACCTTTACTCACCTTAACTGACATTGAAAGCTGGGTGATAAAAGGTTAAATGATTACAACAAAATACATTGAAGAAAACACAGTCCTCCCCAGAAGCACTCACATTTAGTTGCTTTTGTCAGGTTAACTGCTTCCAGACATCATGGCTGATTATGCTCTGAGGGAAAACCGGACTGACACCCATCCAGCTATTGTTTTGAAGACTGTCTGCCCTGGAAAATGAATGAAAACAAATAGAAGTGAGCAGGCTGCTGCTGCTGCTGCAGTAATGTTCTGAATTACACATTCACTAAGAATGCGTGAAAAGTAAAAATAGAACAGCTGTGTTCGCACCCAGAATTGAAAATAGCAGATGACTACAAGGCAGACCTACACAGTAATTCAGGATATAAACAACAAATCCATATGAGGATCATGGGTGAATGAAACCTAACACCATCAATCGTATGAATGACCAAGAACAGTCAAAGCAATGCAAGCAGAAAAGACCGGCTTACTGAGGATTATAAACAAATTGCAATTTAAGAAACAATACATTGGTTTAAAATATGGAGCGCCTGAAATCTAATACACAACACTGAGCTTGTGTAAAGGTGCATTGAACCTATGCCATAGTCCTGCTCACAGCTAGAGATGGACAGTGCTATTCCACAGAATCGCTTTCATGGTAAAAAATACATTTCCATGTTAATGAGGAATTTCTGCAAAAGTGTCTTTTTCCCACCATGTGGCATCCCTCCATGGAAATGTGCACAGTGCAATTCCATTTTCAGTTTCTATCAGTTTCATTAGCCAATTGAATGTTCGCAGGTGTCATTGCAAAGGGTGTGATATATACAGACAGCCGCATCAGCCAAACATTCCTGCCATATCATATACACTGAGGTGGTGCTTAACAATGACAACATTTTTCAGCATGTTTGATTACCATCGTGGTGTTGGTCAAGAATTGGAGGATACTTGTACCCATTTAGGAAAGGTTCCCCCAAACAATCCCAAATGATCAAAGCATGCAATTTAAAGCAAACCTGAAGGGTTAAAAAAACAAAGTTAGATTCCAATGTTGGGAAAGCCTCTGGACGCTGTTAGAGCAGGGGTGTCCAACTCAAATACAAAGTGGGCCGAAACTGAATACTGGGTCCTAGTCGCAGGCCAAACTCAATGTCTACTGGCCACATTCCTCCATTTTAATGTTCCCTGGTGACTAATGGGCCCCCTCCAACCCTTATACAGTTCCCTGGTGTCTAGTGGTCCTCCTCCCTCCCTTATTTAGTTCCCTGATGTCTAGTGAAGATCCTCCCTCCCCTATATAGTTCCCTTAGTGACTAGTGGCCCCCACCCTTCCCTATACAGTTCCTTAGTGTTAAGTTATCTCCCCCTACCTCTTCCATATGGCTTCCCTGGTGTTCTAGAGCTTCACCTCCAATATAGCTTCCCTGGTGGTCTAGAGTGGGCCAAACAATGCAAAGTGGGGAAACCACTTGGAGGCCAAATTTAATAGCTCTGAGGGCCAGATTTGGCCTGCAGGCCGTAGTTTGACATGTATTCTCTAGAGGTTTCCCTGATGACCATGACGCCTCCGCTACCTGCCAGGACCCTCTTCCGCTGCTCTCTCCTTCATGTAGAAGTGCAGCCGCACTGCACAAGTTTTAGTAGGGTTTGCACCTGCAGAGTGACCTGGAGCCATCCATGCACAGAGAAAAAAAGCTTTCCTCAAGTGTACAGCTTTTCCAGTCTGCACACCCTACTGACACTTGTGCAAACAGTGTGCAATTCCAGATGTCAACATGACAGCTGTGCCTATTTTTTGCAGAGTGTGATCTCTGCCCAACATCTTTTCCTCAAACACATTTCAGATAATCCTGTACATTAGTTCCTTCAACATCTCCTGTCACTTTTAAGCTGAAAAAGACATCCCAGATCCCTTCCTTCCTCATGTGAGTTGCAACAAAATAATACTTGAGCACACATTGGACATGTCCTGTCTTTACTGCCCCACCTTCTTCTGTAACTTCCTATGAACAGACTGTCTTCTGTAGAACCCTGAATCAACTCTGCTGCTTGCCTTATTCACTTGCAGCCCTCTGATGTAGCTCCTTTCTGTCAAACATCCCATTGGTTGCCAGTTACACAGAGAATTAAGTTCAAACTGCGTATTCTAACGTTCAAAGCACTTACCAACATAGCCCTACAAATGTGTACACATGCCTGTGCCGAAATCTCAGAAAAAAGAGGATTTTAATTTTCAATAAAACAATTATTGAATTTATTCCAATTATAATTTTTTTAAATGAATCCTTTGTTATTAATAGGTAAAGCATCAAAAATGACCCCTTTTCCCTATATACTTGGAAAGGGTAGATATCTGGGGTCTCCTCTCCCCGTCAAATGGGTTAATGAAGATTGTAGAGGGAAAGCGTGCTCTTTTTTTAATTAGAATTTTTAAACAAATCAACAACAGATCCTATTTAAAATTGAGTGAAAATGCACATTAACACATACAAATGGTGGACATCCCACTGGCTACACTGGGCTTGAAAATAAGCTGGATAAATGCATACAAATGCAGTATGCCTTCTTCAAGTTTTTATGAACGCCCGTGTAAACTGGGGCGTATGGAAAAATGAAAGGACAGTGTGCGCAACTGTATAGTGTTTGTAGAAAGTGAAACAACACTGTTATAGAGTTCACAAGTTAAACTAAAAACAGGCTAAATGTCAAGCAATCCTCTGTACCACTTAAATGAGTCATATAAAATCCCACGAGCACGCTAAGCTAAAGCGAAATCCTCCCAGTAGTGATGTGCTCCCTGCAGGTTACTTCTTCCATTGAGAGAAAGGTCAAAATACACCGTGCTGAGACACGTGTTTCGTTTCACAATGGCAGCGTCATTTATTCAAGTGAAAATAACAGTGGAAGGAGTAAATGTAGACCTGCAATTAAGCATTCAGCCCATGCATTCTTACACTATTCATTGAGAGTCACCGCATTTACTCTCAACTCTAAACTATACTTCTACACCTAATTCAACAATACAATCATGCATTTTTAGATTTTATTATTTTATTTATTAAATTCACTCTATATAGTAGATACAATGCCCGGTCACCGAAAATAATCAATTCACTCTATATAGTAGATACAATTCACTCTATATAGTAGATACAATCACGCATTTTTATTTCCAAGGCGTGCAGGAAAGCAAATGGGCATTAATCCATCTAATCCAAGGGAGTCCATGAATACCTTATCACTCATACAATATAATCGTGATGGAAACCATTTGGTTATAATTTTATGTTACTCATATTACTACAGTCAAGACAAATGACATGCACAGGTTATACTTTACTAGTAGTGGCTATGCTGAACAATTTTACTTTACAGCATAGATACTATGATAACATCGCCTCAGTTTGACCATTTTAGGCAGGTGTCTACTAACCTGCTTGCCACTAACACTCAGGATTTTGAGAAAAGTAATAGCACTTGGCACAGATAAACGTATGAAATAACAGCAGAACATACTGTGTATATATATATATATATATATATATGTATATACATATATGTATATACATACATATATAGAAACACTGCAGATTTATTGCAGGATTTGTATCTGCTGTAACAACAAAATGTTTTTCTTTAAAGGACAACTGTAGTGAGAGGTATATGGGAGCTGCCATATTAATTTCCTTATAAGCTCATCTGCACAACTCCCCCACACACAGTAGGCTTAATTGTTTTACATATTTTAAGCCCTAAGGTATCCTTTAACAAATCTTTTGAATGCAACAGACTCTTTCAGTCTTATATAAGTAACCCTAGAATTCTGCATCTGAATATTCCTGGTTGCCTTGTAGTTAAACTTGAATTATAAAACTTTTTTTATTCAAGGACAAAAACAAAAAGTCACATTTCCTGCAATACAACATCTTCAAAACATGATTAGGAAATCCTTGTGTCTTTTTAACTTCACTTTTAGTTTCTAGCTGGTTGGTGCCAGGAGTCAGCAGCTCAGATGACAAATGGGCCCTTGAGAAAAAGGATCAGCTTTAAAGAAAATTTGAATGAAAGTTGAAATAACATAGCAATCACATCTGAAAACCATGTTTTCTTAGGCCTTTGGGGGATGATCAGAATCACTGAAGCTTAAATGAATCTGATGCTTAACATAGCTGTTGGCAACACTTGACGGTGGAAGAAAGGCGCAGACAAGTGGAAAATCCCATACTTTTGAGACATGGTATCCACAGCCCAAAGATCATCTGCTGGGGAGGAAGAAGAACCTGTCTAGCGTGGTGATCTTCCTTACCATATACTCTAGGACTGCGTTGTGCATACTATGCACATTTCAGGGGAGTATGCAGTAAAATACATAAAGAGGAACTTCAGCCTAAACAAACATACTGTCATTAAGTTACATTAGTTATATTAATTAAAATAGATGGGTAATATAATCTCTTACCCACCCTGTTTTAAAAGAACAGGCAAATGTTTTATTTCATGAGGACAGCCATCTTTTTGGTTGAAAGGAGATGACAGGGAGCATGTTCCAACTGTCCTGTGTGCTGATCACCCCTCCCAGTTGCTAGGCAACGTGAATAACAACATAAGAAATCCCATCATGCTTTGCACAGCATCAGGGAAAAAAAGCCCGGGCAGTTTTCTTTGATGGGTGGAGCTTAGCTAAAATTGCAACTAAAAATGATGCTTTGGTAAG